>NC_080047.1:3147500-3447500 GCF_026212465.1 Amaranthus tricolor | reverse complement strand
TGTGCTTCCAATTGTAGTTGTTGAATATCTGTACTTGTTGAGGAAAGAGTTAGAAAGCAGCACAGACAATCAGTGTAAGTGTCTATATCCACAAACACAGAAATTGAAGTTGCCAATTACAGTAGCTGGATCATAATAGTCGCCATCTCTCATGTTCTCACTTTCAAGACCCAATATTTGACTTCAGATCTACAGAAACGGACACAGGATGGTGTTTCGAACTTTTCAAGTTGCCAACTATAAGGTTGAATCATTATATTGCAGTTATAAAGATAACTCAGAACCATGAACATCAAACTTCATGGCTCAAACAAACACACCCTCATCAGTCATCCCAAATTGAAGTCTGTTGTTCCAACTCACGAGTTACCCAATACTTCAAAACCAAACCTAGATAACCGTACATATGAATTCTATGCGTGCCTACACACGTACTCAAAATTGAAATAAAGTGAGGCTGGGTCAACACATCATTAATAAACACAAATTGCTAACAAACGCAAAAGACCGAACCAAGGATAATCATGAAGAGAAGAAAAAGACTGAACTTAAGAATGAACTTCCACAAATAGTATTAAGCTGAGTGTTAAAATGCAAATAACACTCAAAAACAACTACAGAAATAGCAAGTCACTAAAATGCTTATTATACACCATTATTGACCCGAGCCAAGTCAGCCAACAATGCAAAACCTACCACTTCACTTCTCAACATTACAAAAAACGAAAGCCATAAAAAAAAATTTGCTGCTAAATACACAATTACAAACAAAAGATTACCTAACATTCACTAAACTCACTCAACTCAATCACTGTTACGAGACTGATGTCAAAAAAGTAAGTAAACGCAGTCCCAATCTCCACTGTGAACGCAATAATTCAGAGTAACCACCGTCAATTGCTTAATCAATCACTAAACTTATTAACTAAACAATTTCAAAACCGTCCATTGCTTAAACAATCGCTGAAGTCGTCAACTAAAGAAAAGTCCGAAAATTAGATACACAATAAAACACTCGATTTTCTTCTTCTTTGAGCCCAAATTAACTAATCAACACTCAAATACACAAATTAAACTGAAAAAATACATATTTTCAATTGAAGCAAAAGAACTATCTAAATAAGGTGTTTATAGTGAAGTAAATAAAAAATTCGAACAATTTGTCAAGAACTTAATGCAAAAACGACAAAAAAAGTGAAAAAAAGAGTGAATCGAGTTCAAACCTAGACGAATTCCAGGATTAATAGATCCTCTATCCGCCATGAAAATTGAAGATAGAGAACGAAGATTCGATCCAGAGCCAGAAGTAAGGATTTAAGTGATGAAGGAATGTTTGGTAGGGTGAGTTTAGGAGAGAGAAAATGAAAGGAAGACGATCCGAAAACGTAAAGCTGTTTTTCTTGCAAATGGGAAAAGAAAAAAGAGAAAAGAGGATTTTAGGGGTGAATTACTGTTTATATAAGAAGAAAGGGAGAAAAAAAAAAAAAGGAGAAAACAATGGGAGCAGGAGCTGATGAGTTGTTGAAGCAGCTTTGTCCAAATTTCACGTGACCGAAATCGAGAAATATGAAGTATTTTATATTTTTATGAATGAATGAAGAGTTGTAACTTGGGAGTAGATCGAACTTTTTGTCAAAATAATGCTGTCATTCAACCAAATATATTAGATAAATTTGGCAAATAATCGTTTTTGTTAAAACTTCTGATTGATTTGATAACTGATTAATAATTATTTATGGTACTTATTTAAGTTCGTCGTTTTGAAAATATTTGGTAAAAAAAAGAGTATGTATTAGCTAGTTGCTGTTTATTAGAAAAAAATTATTCAAAAATAAAAAATCATATAAAAAATATAAAGAATAAGTTTTTGTATTGCTTAAAAGTCAATTTTCAGTTGTCTTATAGTTATTTACCAGTATTTTTTTGACTGTTTAATTAACCTAAAATCAAAAGTCAAAAACCAAAATAGCCAAAAGCTATCAAATTGGCAAACACCCCATTATCCAATAATATTAACGTTACTAATGTATTTTGTACTTAATTTAAGAAGTTAAAAGTAAAAATTTCTAGTGAAAAATAAGTATTAACTATCAAGCTAATTTGTATGATTTACATATTAAAATCATAAATTTAAGTTAAAAATCATTATTGATTGCATAATTATTTGTTTACATTTTAATTAAAATCATTTTACAAATTTAAATCACCCATAATATTTCAAGTGGCTTGTGTTTTTTTGGTATTTTAGAAAACAATAGAATTACTAAATGCCTATAATTGCTAAATCAAATATTTTCTCATCGTTGTATAATACTTTTGCAACTGAAAATGACATTTTTTTTAATACAATATGTTATTATGAGTTGCGAATATTTCAATAAGAGGTGATATATTGTCCTAAAATTTAACTATCCAAGGAAAATTGCAATGAATTTAAGCAATCATTGAGACAAAATGAAAAATGTTGAAATCTTGATGACTTTCCTATTGTAATATAAAATTGGTCCGTTATTGTTAGACTATATAATATATTCAGAGGCCTATCCAATCAGAATATATTATAATCTCTAATAGATTCAATATAAAAAACCGTCAGCAACCATAATGGTTTTATCTTACTAAAGAGATAACTAAGTTTCTTTAATATATTGTGAATACGTTGAGATCTTATATAGTTTTATATAGTGATACGTAAAACTAATTCAAATAAATTACATTTTTTGTGGATGGTAGTTGAGAAGAAAAAATCTGAATAGTAGTATTTTAAATAAGATAAATTAAAATATTAAACTATGATAATTCTCTGGCCTTAAATAATTTAATAGCAATTCTTATTTCTCACAAATCATCATTTAATTAAAGTTTATTTTATAAGTCATATTATAAATTTATAATATATAATGTTTTACTGTCATTAACTTATTACGACCCTCAAATTTATTTGTATTTGAGCTTTTTACATTAAAAGTAATATTTTAATAGTGTTGCTTAATTATTGTAAGACATAATATAACATATACTCTTTTTGTTTTTAAGAATTTGCTGCATATTATTTTTTCACACAATCTCAGATAATGACTTAATTGTTAATATTTTTAATTATATATGATAAAATTATAAAAAATTAATAATTATTACATTGAGACGAATCCGTACAAAAATAATGGCCCATGCAGGTCTCGAACCTGCGACCTTCGCATTATTAGCACGACGCTCTAACCAACTGAGCTAATAGGCCACATTAACCTATAAATTTATAATAAAATACAAATTAAAATACTTTAATATAATTTTAAAATACAACTATTGCAAAATATTAGGAAAGACGAGATAGAAAAAGTTGACTTTAAAGATCAGAAAAGTCAATATGAGACAACTAATTTATGGTCAGATAGAAATATTTGCATAGATCTTGAACAAACCGCAGTACCGCACAGCCATCTTTTGCTATTATAAATAATGAAAAAGAAAGTGTTAAAAATAATACTCCATAAGTCTACAGTCTACACGGTAAAGAAGGCACCAAGAAAAGTCATCGAAAGACCCTGAAAAGTGAAAAGAGCGCGTATGACTCTCAAGTCGTCAAGCCGTTGATTCCTGGATGAAATGGCTCGTGAATCACAACTCACTCATGCTGTCATAGATACTCTCATCGAGTATTTGCGGGGAGGTTTTATTCAATATGTTCGATTCAACTGTAGAATTGGAGCTCAAGTATTAAATGACATAGCATATATTAAATATTTAATGATATAAAATTATACTACCTCCTATTCGGTCTAAATGTCCCATTTGATTTTTAGCATTATTTACTTATCACTTTTAATTTGTATTTTACTCTTAATTTATAAGTTAAAATATAGTCATGTGAGATCTTGTTTGATTCGTCTTAATATCAGGATTATTAATATCAACTTTTTATAATTTTTAATTAAGAATAATTTAAGATATTAAAGATTAAAATGTTATCTCGGCAAATGTGAAAAGTCAAATGGGACATTTAGGCTGAATAAGAGGGAGTAAGGAAAATAGTACTCCTTTTTTGAAATTACACAGGGTTTTTAAAGATTGACAATTTTTAATATTAAATAGTAAAAATGGTTATACACAGAAGCCAATATTCATTAACTTATGTTGTTAATTGACAATTTTTGACTTATGTATAAGCCCATATTCATTATATATTGATAAATTAGATGACTTGGTTGAGGTTTGATTATATTCTAGATTTGCGTTTAATTATAGATAGTTATTAAGTTAGTGTAATTTTTTTTAGAAAATCTCTTTTAAAAGTTTAATGGTCATGTTTATTATACTTCATTTATTTTATTTTCTTTAAAAAATTTATCCAATTAATGAAGTGTCATCTGGAAAGATGGTATCAATGATCTTAAGTAGTAATGCAAACTGTAAATAAAATTATTTTATAATAATTTTAGTTTTATTACCATAAAAATATCATAATATATTTTCAAAAAATTATACTCCCAACAAATTATTTTTAGGAAAAATTTCAAGTGGTGACCTTAAGTTTTTGGCTTTTGTACAAATGTTTTTTAAATCCACGTTGCGACCTTGAACTTTTAACTTTTCCATGTGAAAGATAAAATGTTAAGTTTTGAGTTAAATTAAGATTTATTTCAGCTGAATTTTGAAATATGTGGTCAATTAGGGTGGCCACCGACATTTGCTTTTTGAAAACATGTCATTACATTGGTAAAATTAGCTTTAAAAAATCCCCTTTTGTGTACCACGTGGAAAAATTGAAAGAGCAAAGTCACTATGTGGATCAAAAAAAAAAGTTTATCTACCACGGGGAAAGCTAAAAGTTCAGAGTTATTACATGGAATTTCTCATATTTTTATTACCAATTTACCATCATTTAATTACAACAGTCAAATTGACCAACATAGGATAATAAATTCGCAAAATAATCTAACAACATTTAAATAATTAGTCTCTTAAAAGACCGTCTTTTTGAGAGACGTATCTCAAGCCCAATCCATTAAAGATTAATACTTACTTACCGTATTCTTTATGCGTACTAATATTATTCTTAATGCTTACTTATCGTATCCTTAATATCATCTTTCAATATCTTAAATGTCTATTTACATCATTCTTAATGCGTACTTATAATATTTTAAAAAAAATATATAATAGGTCGATCCAATTAGAGATGGTCTCTCAAAAAAATTTGTGACATTCAAATGGGTAATTTTTTTTTTATCATAAATTCTTGTGAGAGACGGTCTCTTTGAGAGACCATCTCTAATTGGGCCGGGTCATTATTTATTTTTTAAAATATTGTAAGAAGGCATTATGATTGATGTAAGTAGAGATTTAAGATATTGAAAGTAGACATTAAGGATACAGTAAGTAAACATTAAGGATAATATAAGTAGGCATTAAAAATATGATAAATAAGTATTAATCTTTAATGGATTGAACTTGAGATACATCTCTCAAAAAGACGGTCTCTTAAAAGACTAGCTTTTTTTTTTTTTTTCATTTGGCCCATCAACTAATGATTGTTGTGCATTTAGATTGATTACGTAACGGGCTCAGTCCCAAGTCCCAACATGGCTATCAAGAATCCACAAGTCGTAAATGTTTTTATTTCATCCAAAGGAAAGTAAATCAGTTACTGTTTGTTTTATATAAGACCGTTTCATCATTATACGAGTCCGTATAAGTAAGCTTATTTCTCTAAGTGATCACATTGAAATTGTAAGCGATCATTTTAAGTTTTAAGTGATAACTTTAAGACTATAAAAAGTCATCACTTTTTAAATGAATATACGTTGGGCCAACCCAATTAAAATGGTGTTACTATGAGACCGTCTCATATGAGAATTTATGATCGAGTTTTGCAATTGATTGTTAATTATTCGTCGTTTGCCTATTGGAAAAGTTGGTTCATCATTTTTTTTTTGGTAGTGCTCAAGTCAATTAAATGTTATGGAAATATTTGATAAGAATTATTTGTTACTTATTGGTTTTTTACAAGTAAAAAGACCAGTCAAAAGGTTAAAAGTTAAAAGAGTAATTTTTTAATTTTTGCTTTTAAAAGTTAGTTTTCTTAATTGTAACTGAGCCAAAAGATAACAAAAAATCATTTATGAAAATACATCTAAATTCAACTTCATTTTGAGACGATTAATATATAACATAAACGAATTAATATTGATTAGAAATGTTAGTGCCTTAGAGCATTTTTATTCATGACTCAAAAAAAGGTCATCTTAGTATTTCACAACTTTTCTCTCTCCTAAAAGTTATTCTTTCAATTTAATTTTATTAACAATGACCTCTTTTAAAAGGTTATCATCCTCTCTTTCTTACTTTTTTTCTACCCCACCATAATTTTTCTCCCTTAATTTATCTAACATTTATCTTTATTTTTTATAATAATATTTTCATTTACAAAGTTAATATAATTTTTTATTTGATTAAAATAGATCTACTATTTTATAATTAAAAAAAATTATTCTTTTAATAAAACTAATATTTTTTAATAAATATAAATGTAGACATTAATAATAATTAAGGAAAATTCGTTAACTTCAAATAAAGATTACAATGCGCATACATAAAATAAATACACAAATTAAAAAACTAAAATTTTAAATGATACATTAATTGCGGTTCCCTTCAAACTTTTGCCAGATATTTTCAACCAAGTCATCTTTAAAGGATAAATGTGTTTGTCGATCTTCAACATCATCCTGATTTGCCAAGTATCGGTTGATATCAACAATTCTATCTGTGCAATACTCAAAGTCATCATTTAATCCACTTGTACCTTCCGATTGACCTTTTGGGCGATCTCCCATGAACTCTCTACCATCAGCATAGTGTGTATATGTATCTCTTTCATCTTTCACTATCATATCATGCATAATTAGTACAAGAAGTAATTATATCAAAGACTCTTTCTTCATCCCAAGCAAGTGAGGGCTTTCTAATTATTGCAAATCGAGCTTGCAACACCCCAAATGCTCGCTCCACATCCTTTCTTGCTGTTTCTTGATGTTGGGCAAACAACCTTGCTTTTGCTGTTTGTGGTTCAGTAATAGACTGAATAAAAGTAGCCCATTTAGAATAAATGCCATTAGTGAGATAGTAAGCCATGCCGTATTGATTTCCATTCACCGTGAAATTGACAGGTGGTGGAAATGAGACCAATGCATGCCAAAAGTTGATGAAAATGAGAAGACTAATGCATGCCAAAAGGTAATGAAAAGGAAAAGATTAATGCATACCAAAAAGTGATGGAAATGAGAAGACTAATGCATGAAAACCTTACATATATAATTAAAACATCTATTTTTAAGACATTACATAATTAAAACATCATTTTAAAACATTACATAATTAAGCCATCATTAAAAACAATAAATAATTAAAACATAATTAAGACATTACATAATTAAACTATCTACTGACGATTATAATTTTGAAAGTATTGTCCAAGTTGAACCATCATATCAGCTTCCCATGGCTAAAGAGTTTCCTTTTTGCTTAATGTTTGACAGATCTCCCAATTCATTCGATAAATTCCAGTAGAAGTTGTTTTTGTTTTCGGGCTTCTTTTCGTTTTTGAAGTTCTATCTTCTCCTTCATTATTTTCTAAATTAAGTCGAAGACTCTCTCCAAATGCACTCAAAGCTTGAATTGATTGATCTGCAACATTTTTCCCAGTCATGTGAGTCTTAGCCTTCTTCACACCCTCGGGACGAGTAGATGATCCTCCTTGAGGTTCACTTGTTGGTGTTTCAGAATCTTCTTCCGTCCTTGATCTTTTTCCACTACTTTCACTACTAATACCACCAGTTGGTTGTTGATCCAATTGTTTTTTTGATTACTTTTTACCACTTGCTTCCACTTGTTATACTTTCTTAAAATTTTCCATCGCTAAATCAAGTTAAAGTTACCGTGTTTTCTTTGATGGATTAAATGCGCTTCTTTAAGCACATCTTCGTCTGTCGTGCCACTCTTCTTCCTCCTAAGAGCCTCGTCATAACTTCCAGACCACTTCAAATATGCTAGAGCAACTCTACCCCAACGACATTTAAGCATGTCGGCGGTTCTTCGTGGGATCAGATGGGGTCGTTCCATCCTCGCTGCATCATAAGCTTCCGTAACTTTCTGCCACCTCACTTTTATCTTTTGGTTGGTGCTCACAATTGGATCTGTATTTGTGTTCATGACTGAACATATGAGAGCAATATCTTCAATCAAATCCCAACTTTTCTTTGAAGGTATAAGGCCTTCATCATTAGAATGCTGTTGAGATGGTTGAACCAATTGAGTGAAACTCGGTGGTGAACTAAATTGTGAAACTAGATCTTGAAATGATGGTTGGGTGTCAAGATTAGTATCAACATGATGAACAAAATTTCCCCCATCTTCACCATATTGATCATCTTGATCATTTCCTTCATTTTCATCATCATCATCAGCAGCAGCATACTCCATCTCATTTTCGTCTAAACTTTCACCCCTTATTGGAGTTGAATAGTTATCAATATTAGAGTTGACATTGTGAAATTGATGATGATGGTGAAACATAGTTTGAGAATTTTGGGTATTTTGAGGAACTTTATAAGATGAATTTGAGATATTTTGAGGAACATAGTAAGAAGAATTTGGAGTATTTTGAGAAAATGGAGGATTGAATGGAGGATTTTAAAACTGAATTTGAGCACTTTGATTGTTAGAAGATTTTTTTTCTTGGTTTTTTTTACATGGATTTCTTCCATAATTTGGGTTATTTGAATCCATATTTTTTTTGGGATTCATGAAATGATTAATTTGGTATTTTTTTTAACAAAAAAAGTAGGAAAATAAGAAGAAAATATGTAAATATAAATTATGTCAAAAAATATCAATATTGGTCTCATTTTATAGATCTCAAAAAAATATGACCGTTGGTATAATTTTTTTTTTAAAAAAAATTATTTAAATACGAAAATTGTCGTTAAAGGAAAAAAACGGGTATTTTTTTGCACCCAATCAAAAGCCAACAAGTGGCGTTAGCAGCAGGCTGGCTGTTTTCCCCACCCAATCACACAGCGACATGTGGCAATTTTTTTTTTAAAAAAAGGGGGTGACCGTTCACATGAACGGGTCACCTATTGACCTATTTGTCCAACCTTTTCCCCAACCCACCCAATATTAGGTCACCATTATAATCATTTTTGCCATGATTTGGTCATATGACCTCTAAAAGGGTCACCATTATTGATGCTCTTAGTGGAATGCTGGGAGGATGAATGAGTAGAAGTGAGTTTAACACCCGAATTGAAACAGTCGCAGAAATTAATCTCATTTTAATCACAAATTTAACGTCTAAAATATTTTTTAAATGAGTGATGGTAGTGATTAAAAAAAAATTCTACGATGATTAGAAACTTGTTAATTTGTAATGTGGTTATTAATCATAAGAAGTAACGTAAACTTTGGAGGTAAAACTTAAAGTTGAGCAATTACCCACAACAATTTGGAAAAAATATAATAATTATTCGAAAATTTTATTTACCTATGTTAGGAATAAATTAAGTATTTATTACATATATACAAGTGATTATTGCACAAGAAATACAAGTTACATAACATGTTACATGTACAACAATGTTTGCCCAAACTTTAAACTATCTTAGATAAACCTTTCTTACACCATATTAGACCGAATTGAGGATAAAAATAACTTCAAATCAGCCCCAAAACAGTCAGCCCCTAGCTGCCATACTATCCCTCTTTTAATCCAAAATCCACTTACATACTCCAATAAACTCTCTACCCAAAGCCCCTTTATTCTTACCCAAAAACACCCTCATAACAAACATGAAAACATGATAAATCAAAACGTATTTGCTGTTCAGATTTTCAGCTCCATCAACCTTCTTTCACTCTTCATTTTACTCCTAAATTCATCCATAAGCGTAATAGAAGTTCAATCTTACAATTCATAGCAAAAACACCTTCTTTTCTATTCAAATTTTCTTCAAAAACCATCAAAAACTTCTGAAAGTTTATGTTTATAAACTCAAATATTCCAAAAAAAAACAAACTTCATTTCAAGAGCTTTCTGTAGACACCAAACTTGAAGAAATCCACCAAGTAGAGTAAGTTATGTTCATTTCTTTATTCCACTAGTTTTGTTAAAATTTGTTCATGTAAAATTCTTTTTACATGAAATCTTTCTATAAAATAAGACTAATATAAAATGGGTATTCCATCATAATAACTAAGAAAGATAATTTTCTAAGAAGGCCTAGAAATTTCGGCCAAAAGAAGAAAATTTGAAATAGTTTTCTTCCATCAACTTACAATCTCCTATTTGTATTTCATAGCCAAAAACTCTCAAGTTGTGGAACTTGTTCAACAAGTGTTACTCAACACTAATCAATCTCCAAATTAAATAAAATAACAAAGGGTAAGTAAATCTAAAAATCTTTAGCTAGAAATCAAAAGTCATCAAGTTATATAGAAAGATCCGAAGTAATGGTATTTTTGAATTTTTTAAAAATGATTGTAGCAAAGGAGTTAGATCTTAGTTATTGAGAATTTGTACCAAAGGTTGAGAAGTACTTTTAGAGCTAAGGATCGAGGTATGTCACATGGGGTGATTTTTAAAGGATTTAAGAACAAGTTGTGAAAGTTTGTGTATAAACTCGTTATAAAAATAAAATTCCCAAAGTGAAGTTCTTAAATCTTGAAAAATGATATCAAAATGATAATTTTGAGTATGGATGAATTATTACATGTATTATTATTGTGGGCAACATGCATGTTGATTTTATGAATTGTTGTATGTTTAAAGGCATGTTTAACAATACTTTGTGAGAGTAATTGTGATGAAAAAGATTATATGGACTTGAAAAATATTTGAAATGCATTTTAAAAATAATTTTTAGTAGCTATATGTTAAGAAATTCCCTTGGATATTTTTCTTGAAATTTATTGGTTAAAATGATATTTTAATGGATTATAAGGTGTTAAATACTCTTATAATAAAAAATGGTATTAAATAAAATCTTCATCATCAAAATAATTAATAAAAACATATTATAATATGTTCAATAAGATTTGGCCAGAATATAATTAATTTGAAATTTTCATGATTTTTGAGTAATCGTTTAATTGTTTATCAGTAGATTGTGAAATAGTAAAATATAAAATAATTACCAAATAAGAATATGTGGACCTAAAATTTATGGTAAGATTTTGGGACCATTTTATGGACATTTAAGAACCTTAACAATTTTTATTTGGTTATTAACAATTGGTAAGTTAAAAAAAGGGTAAAAAATAAAATAAATACTAAATGACGTATTTTAGATATGAAACATTTTTGAGAAACTTATATAAACAATAGATGCATGTTAAAAAATTTATATGATTTTCGTGACCATATTTCGACTTAAATAAATTCTATTTGTTTTATCGGTAAAATAACGACATTAATACGAAAAATACCCCAAGTGATTCTTAATGGTTATTTGAAATTTTATAACCCTTAAAGTTTTACCTACTCCTATTTTTATCCTACTCTATACTCTATACTCTATAATAAGATACTATACTATACTCTATAAAGTAACCTAACAACCTATTTTTCTTTTTTCTTTTTCAATTAATAATAATAAAATACTATACTCTATAAAGTAAACAATTAGCTACAGTGTAGGTCAATCACTTTTCTTAATTCCCGTGTCCATGCAAATGTAGCGACTAAAATGGAACGGAGGAAGTACGAAATCTTCTGTCGTAATAATTTTATATACTTATGAACTATATGCTAGTTTGTTTTGAAATTTTGAATGAATTTCAAAACTCTTTTAAGTTATATTTACTTTAAGAAAGATTGAAAAAAAAACATTTTAGTGGTTTCCTTGAAAAATGGTATTAAGATTTAATCACTTGTTACGATGCATTTTCTTACGTGCTAATGACGTCCCAATATAATATAAAGGTTACGTTTGAAGATGTGATTATGCTAAGCATGTTTTACTCATGTTGGAAAAATTATGATTTGATTTTGCTATGTTGCAAATAAAATATGTTTTGCTATATTGTAAATAAAATATGTTTATCATATGGAAAAAATCAATATTTTTGACTTTTCAAATGCTATTGAAATTACAAGATATATATTATATGCAAAAATATTTTAGCCTAAATGGCGGATACATATGCCACAGCAAATATTGTGTGCATGATTAAACGGCTCACCAATGCTGAGCGCGTATTGTTCACAATACCATTGTGTTACACTTGCCGGACATGCCGCGGACAACATACCAACTACCAACCGAGTTACAGGATGACTCACAAAGTACCCATGCAAATTTACAATTTGAGTTTGAAGTTGATTTGGATCCATTGAGATCTTAGGATTTATGATGAAAAACGAGAACTTGGAATAATTATGAAACCATTGAATTGAGTTTGAATGATGATATGATTTATCAAATGAAAAAGCATCTTTCAAAATGAATTTACTCAAACCAGAATATTTTAACAACTTGTTTGACGGGCACTAGTGTTATACTCAGCCTTTTGCGGATACTATGCTTTGTATGTTTTTCAATGGTTTTTGTTTTTAGAGTGAACCCCCATGGCACCTCGACGGAGAATTGATATTCGAGCGAAGGATGAACTTGAGTTGGAGATTGACTCCCTTTTGTTTAGATCTCTTTATTGTATCTGTGAGACTATTAGTACAGTTGTTTAGATTTGAACTATTTTAAAGATGTAATTCGAACTTCAGAATTATTTCGATTTGGTTGTAATTTTCCTTTATTTTGGACAACTAAGACTTCCGTTATATTGCTTTGGTTTTGGTTCAAGTATTTTACTTAGACATTGGTTTAACCTTTAAGTAACCCCCTTAATTGTGTTGGCAAAAGTGAGCTTCCGCTTGATTAATACTAAATTCCAATTAGTTTTCGCCTTCATAATTCGGGGCGGTTACACGAATTTCCTCATATTCTTTACGATTTTGGTTTCGTTTAAGGAGTTGAAAAATGCATTTGACTATGGTCATTATGTTGAGCAGCTGAAGGAGTATAGATCGGCATAGCAGGTTTGAGCTTCAATTACATTGCATGGGAAAGTGTGGAGTGCGATTGTAGCAATTATTATACAATGAGCTTGATGTTTTGTAGATCCTATTATTCTTGTATGAGTTTTTGATTTTATAAACTTTTTGTATGAAACCATGTGACCTCTTGTATTGTTTATAGTTCCACTACGTAGTTGTGGGCTATATAGTCTAAAAGAATATTTTTGTGTAGCTTTCAAAGTCGATGCGTTAACATTGGGACCACAATCTGTGTTGGTATTGATGATTTGAGGAGCCGACGATGAATCATTCCGTCGTGGGTGGCATTTGGCATTGGCACAATCCACTCATGATAGCCCACACAAGATGAACCGCCGACCACTTTAGTAGGCAACAAGCGTGCCACAATCACCAATTCATCGTCTTGTAAGATTGACACGACACGACACATGATCTGCAAGTTCAACTCATCACGCCTGCCATTATATAACTAATCTTGTGGAAAGAGTAAAAAAAAGAAATTGTCATAGCATGTGGTATGACTTGTACAACACGTGGGCTTATGTCGTCCCACAAACTATTGTTTAAGGGTAGTCGACATACATAACTACTTATTGTACACTTGTACGTAGTCTGTCATAATACAACCTATCGAGCATGTGGCTCAGGCCATTGGCCGTTGGCTGTTGGAGCTTGGCCACGACAATCCGATCAGAAACGTGGCTCCCCAAAGAAAGAATCGTGACCGAAAAAAAAAAGTCCGTACAATTATCCAAAAATCTAAATCCAGCGTACTTGGAGCCCAAGAAATTGGTAAAATTATCAACTGCCATAATATCACTATTTTTAAAAACATCCTCGGTCTTTCTAATTTACCCGTCACCGTTTTTCATTTATATATCTACCATTTCTCTGTATTTTCACATATTCAAAAAAGACCAAACACAACTCACTGAGTCTAGTCGTCGAGAACCGACTCACCGAGCACGAAGATGAATCGCCTGGTTACAAAATCTTCGCTGATAACCATGATGATGAAAAATTCTTCATCATTTTATCTCTCTTCCTCCATTAATGGATGTCATCGGATGATTCTCGGTGGTGTAATTCAGCCGGAGATGGATCGTTGGAGTTTAATGGCTTCGGAGTTTCGCCGGAATATGACGTCATCGCCACCTTCGCCGCCTCTATCGAAGAAGGAGAAGGATATAGTCAGGGAGTTAGGGAAAACGGATACGAAAAGTGATCTTCCTGTGATTTCAAGTTACTGGTCGGTTCCTAGGCCTGAAATTGTGAAAGAGGATGGTACTAAATGGACTTGGAATTGCTTTATGGTAATTAGCTGGTCCTGTTGCTATATTTCATTTTAATTTGTTGATTATATGATATGCTTTTGTGAGAAATTTGTTGTTGATTCGTTTACTTGTTCTTGTAGATTTTGGCAAAATGTGAAAAGTAGGTTTAGATTTTATTTTAGTTTGTTTGCGAGGATAGCAAAGATATTTGATACAATCATACAAATATTTATTCTGCTAAAGTTTTAATTCGATAAAATTTTGAGGTATTACTCCAAAGTTATGAATTAACTCTGTTTCATCGGTTCTGTTTTTGATGTTACGAAATGATTATGTTGCCGAACATATGGTTTCATTTGTTTATTATGCTTATAAAATGTAAGGATCAACTTTACTTTGACTATACTACTGTTAATGATCTTATTGATTGTTTTTAGACTAAAATTGAGGCGTTAACCGTTACTAGGATGATCGTTAACGCTCTAACCCTTCCATCAGTTCCAAATTTTATTTGCTAAGCTTATTGCCAAAGTATAAATGTGGTAGATCAAATGTGTTTATAAGGTTTTTAACAATTTATGTATAGTATATATCTTCATAAGATTACTAAGCTATGGAGCTGCTCACCTGCATGATTCACGGTTACATTTTGAGATTTTTAACGATTGCGACTTGAGATTGGATTTATAGGGTTTATGCTTTACGGTATTCATGAGTTATAAGACTTGGCATCAATGTCCTTTGTGAATAAGAGTTACAGGTCTCCATCAAAATAAAAGTTGTGAATAAGAGTTCGAAATGAATGATTGTTCTTATATCTACCTAAAGTATGATTGACCTTTAAAAATTGAAGATAGACAAGAATTATTGAGTCTTAGGTTGGCTCTTTTGTTGGTTCGTTCCATTTATTTTACTATATTTGGAAAATGATAGGATATTCCCTATTTATTCATGCATTATTGTTTGTTATAAAGCTTTCACATTACGAAGAACATTAGTATAGCAGAATAAGAGGAACGCAAGAGTAAGTTTTTGATGCTTTGCACAGGCTGGATGTCATTATTAGAGCCATAATAGCTGCTTAGTGTCCAAAAACTAAATAATGCTTTAGCTAATAAAGCTAAAAAGGCTTTAATTATTGTATTGTATCAATACTTTATTGTTTAATAGATAGATTATCGAATAGGACAGATATATTTTCATATGTGATAACTTAAGATGCCATGCTGGTTGCTGGACCTTGTCTAATGTATTTTTATGTGCAGCCTTGGGAGACTTATGAGGCGGACTTGTCAATTGACCTCAGCAAACATCACATACCAAAGTTGTTTACAGACAAAGTTGCCTACAGGACTGTGAAACTTCTCAGAATCCCAACTGATATTTTCTTTAAGGTAGTATAGCCTTCTATATTTGACTGACTGTATCATGTGATATTGCAACGCTTGTGCTTTTTTGGATATTCTTAAGTAACCAGGAGTTCGGGACACAAAGTAGCAAAAATATGTAGTTAGTTATTCAAAGGAATACATACTGCTATACTGATGGAGTTACTGTACAAATCAAAGGGAAGAGGTTTAACATTGTGATTCCTGTTTTTTGTATTGATGGGGATAACTATCTTTGGTCATCGGCTATACTTAAGCGTCTATATTGTATATTAATATATCTGTTTGAAAGTTCAATTTGGAACTTGTAACAATACCATGTAGAGGCATGCACTTATTAGCTTTGCTTGATTGCATATTGCCATATCCTTCTTTTTCTCTTTGTATAGGATAGTTATGGGTTAAGAACATTGTCGTTATTCTGTCAACTTGCCTATCATGACTCATTGAGTTTCCTTTCTTCCATTTGGCTTTGCTCTACTAAAAGCATTGTGTACCATTGTAGCAACTAACAACAGTGTTTGGTTTATTCATTTGAAGGGAAGGGATGGGAAAGGGAGCGAAGGTGACCATGATTCTCTATTATGAAACACTTGAATTGACGGTAGGATGTTGTTTGTTAGAGAACGATGGTAATTCCTTAACTCTTCTAAGGTCTAACCAAGCCAAGCATCCAATATAGGTAAAATTATCCCTGATTCAGTTATTCACTCTCTTCATATTCTATTTTCAAAACCAACCTCCAAATATGTTTTAAATATGTGGAGTGAGTGAGAAGATGAATTTTTAAACCAGCTTCTTAAAGAGAATTTGTGACCTTTTTAGTTGCTTTCTTTTCTTTTGTTATAGGGTAGGCTGAGGGAGGGGGGTTCATGAGAATCAAACCCAAGTACCTCCTAAGAATATGATACTTGCTGCCACAGAGGCAAGACCTGATTCTCTACGTTCTTGCTGTTCTTACTAAGGTGATTGACATAATTGGTTCCTGCCAATGTTCCTTTGGATTGATCACACCAGAAGTCAAATTTTCACTTGTATGATTCTGTATACCTCTTAGTTTCATATGTAAAGGAAGAAATTTGTGAACTTAATGTTCAACTATATGGAGATTTCAGTTCAGAAGTGTTGCATGCTACAATTGCTTGGTTTGCTTATACGTTCTAGACCTGACTTGTTTCTCTGTTTCTTGTTTTCCTGTTTAACAATGATTCCTAGAGGCGGTATGGTTGCCGTGCAATGATGCTTGAAACAGTTGCAGCTGTTCCTGGTATGGTTGGTGGAATGCTGCTACATTTAAGATCTCTTCGTAAGTTTGAGCAAAGTGGTGGCTGGATCAAAGCGTTGCTTGAAGAAGCCGAGAATGAAAGGATGCACCTAATGACAATGGTTGAGCTTGTGCAGCCTAAATGGTATGAAAGGTTATTAGTTCTCGCTGTCCAGGGAGTTTTCTTCAACTGTTACTTTATTCTCTATTTGTTATCTCCTAAAGTTGCACACAGAGTAGTTGGTTACCTCGAAGAAGAAGCAATTCATTCTTACACCGAGTATCTAAAGGATATAGACAATGGTTCAATTGAGAATGTACCCGCTCCTGCTATTGCTATTGACTACTGGAGGCTGCCAAAAGATGCCACCTTGAAGGATGTTATAACTGTCATCCGGGCTGACGAAGCTCATCACCGTGATGTTAACCACTTCGCTTCTGTGAGTACTTTAAATTGATGATTCTTTGTACTGCTACATTGTCAATCTACAGCCACGACATTGCAAGTTAGTATGCATTCACTTAGTATTTCATTGATAGATTTCCAGCATCCTACAAATGTAGCGGTGAAGAGATGATGCTCACAAGTTTTGTTTATGTTAAGTCTTATTTTAATTTTAATTATGTTTTCTGTCAAAAGTCAATCGGAAACAATCTCTTTGTTGTCACAAAGATGTTGCATATATTTGACTCTTAAAAGCCTGCCTATGTGGGAGCCTAAATGACATTCATTAATAGTGTTAAGGTATGAAATGTTGTCAAACACCTAAGATGGAAAAAAAGTGATAATTTCAATTTTCTGCAAGATGCTCAATTCATCATATTTAGTTCTGACTGTTGCCAGAGCCTTTTACTTCCCTCCAAAAGGCGCTAAATTAGATCCTTCCAAGAACAGTCATCACATAATATACCTTTGTCGCTGAACTAATGATGTGGTTATATGATGCAGGATGTCCATTTTCAGGGAAAGAAACTGAAAGAAGCACCAGCTCCTGTTGGTTATCACTAAAAGGATCCTTAACACTGTTTGGAATGTTGGATTTTATTCTTTACGTCTACTAGGTTGAGTACGTGTATTGATGTACAAGCTTGTAAAAGGTACAGGAATATAAACTCACAAAAGCTTATTGAATGCTTTAAAAATGAATTGTTACTTTTCAGAAAATTGAATAATATCTTACGACTTGATTGTTTTTGTACTGTTGATCTGTTTAACGTTTTGATTTTACTCTTGTTTTTACCGAGGCCTGTAAATTTAATGAGTTGTTAGCTCGTCTAGTAAATTTATGTGGAGGCTTTTACAAAAGCTGGAGATTTTGATGGTCTAAAAGTAAAGTTAATACTCCCGTGTGTTACATTTACATATTTGTAATAACAGTAGTACATGCCCCACTTTTAGTTTGGCACATAGCCAACATCCAACAGAGAAGTGATGATACTCGATTACATTTGATTTATTGTCAAATCAATGTGCTCTGTGGTTTCTAAAAATCACTTTGAAGATACCTCTGATCGAGCTGCGTCAAAGTAGATCTAACTTATTTACTCAGCAGCCATGATCATAAACGTAACTAAGAGTGAAAGGGCATAGCCATGTCAAAGTAGATTTAACTAATTTACTCAATGTATCGCTGCAAATAGTCAATTTACCTTTTTGGCTATGAGAATTGACGGGCTATTCCCATCTGTCAAAGGTGACCAAAAGCTAATAGAAGCGTTGATGACTGCAATGCAAAACCATGTATATCATGTTATCATGAATCAGGACTCAGGATCCTCACGACTTCTAGGAAAAGGATGGTCGAATTTATGTGACCAGCTTTCCTCACAGTTTCAACCATGATCATGAAGCATTTTTCGATCTAGAACCAAACCTAAAAAGTATATTTTGAATGAGAACATATTATGATCAAATCGTAAGTTTTTGCTGTAATATAGAAGTATATTTAAGATATAGCTGATATTGTAAGTTTAAATACCTACTCCTCCTCTTATTTAGCACTCGTTGCTTTTTGGTTGAATATTAGTGAAAAGAAGAAAAGGATAAGCTGAATTAAGGGTGCATATTACATACTAAGTGAGTCAAACTTAAATTAAAGTTAGTGTAAATTGAAAATAACAAAAGAAGTAATATTTTTTTGAAGTTATTAAATAGCAATATTTTATCACATATAATTCTTAAATGTTTTGTTGGCATGTCTACAATTGATTGATATTGTAAGCTTTATACTAGTAAATGGAAATTTACAAAATCAATTATAATTTAAATTAATTCATATTATCATCATCATCATACCCAATATATCTCGTTTACAAAAAACTATGATTAGGGTCTGGGAAGGGAAGACGACGACAGCTCCTACCCATAGAGGAGAGTGCGGTCAAAGAATCCCTCGGCTCGAGAAAGGTTTTCAAAGAGAAAGAAACCTGCAACTTGCAAATAGAATAAATAGATTAAATTAAATCATATTACTATACTGTAATTAGGGACAAAAAAAGAATCCCTCGGCTCGAGAAAGGTCTTCAAAGAGAAAGAAACCTGCAACTTGCAAATAGAATAAATAGATTAAATTAAATCATATTACTATACTATAATTAGGAACAAAAATTAAAATTATACGATTCTATAATTTGAATTGAGGTTTTAGTAACCATGTTTGTCCCTTTACATCAATAACTCTTACGGCCCGTTTGGTTGATGGTAATGAAGTAATGGAAATGAAATGTTGTAATGGCAATAGTAATGAAGGAATGGATATGAGAATTGGTAATGGAGATTCTTTTGTTTGGTGTGCATGACTAAAGAATGGTAATGAAAGATAATATTCCATTGATTGCATTTGGTTGTTAGTAATAAAAACATGGTAATGACTCTTAGTTTCATTATTGTATATTTGTATCTAAAAGCATTATTGTATCTAAATTATTCTATCTAATGATTCTTTTTTTAATAATAATATTTTTTTAGATAATTAAATAAATTACCTTTTTTTTCTTCAGCTCGAAACAACATTATCTTATTTTATTACCACAATAATACTTCATTACCATTACAGCCTAATACCAGGTTGTTTGATGGTAATAAAAATGGCCCTTTTTGGTAATTTCATTACCTTATTTTATTACCATCCATTACCATTGAAGGCATCCAAACAACCAAATTTTTTATTACTTAATTTTATTACCATTACCGTCCTCTAATACCATGTACCAAACGGGCCGTTAAGGCACTTGATGGTCACTATGAATTTTTGGTGTTGCCATTTGGCCTCACAAATAATCCAACCTCCTTTCAAATTTGAGCTATACTTTATACAAGCAATATTGAAAGAAAATTATTACATCTAATACCAAATAATCATTTGATAAGGTAACAAAGAAGGGCCAATCATGGGTTTTGTAGTAGTTACATTTAATGTCAAATTTGAGTTTATAATTGAGACAACAAAGATTGCGTATTTTTTAAGTATTTACCATTTTTATTTAAAGATATTTACTTAGATAATAATAAAAATATTTTAATGAATTAAACAACCTAATATGTTTAGTTGTGATTCGATCAACGGGTTAAGTATAGGGTATTAGGGTTTGTATTTAATTAATGGGTTACAGGGGATTAAATTATTAATGATGCAGGTCGTTGATAAACTTCATAAAAAATAATTAATAATTGATTATTAAGGGTCAATAATTGTTATAGAAGCACATAAAATTCACGTATAAGCAAGTTAAAACAATAATAAGACCATGACTTGTCTCTATCTTCGTTTATTCTTTAAACTTATTCCTTTTTGTCATTTTAGGTTGTTCAATGTGTATTAGTATTTCATTAAAAATCATTCTATTTATATCACAAATATCGAATAATTTTAATAATTGTGATCTCAATATTTTTCTTCTAAATTTGTTTAAATATTTTTTTAATGCTTATGATCTTTACTTTTTCTCTATCATATTTATTATTCAATAAAATTAATATATCCAACATTTAAAAGTTTTTATTTTTCTAAATTTTGAAAACAACTTTAAAAATTGAACGAAGTAAATAAAAAACAGTAGTTTTTATAGTTTCTTTATAAAATAATATATCTCATATTTAAAAACTTTAATATTTTTAATAATTAAGACCATCTCATAGCAACACAACTTCAAGCACTCGACCAATGTACAAAAACTATAACGAGCTTCATCCTTTTCCCGCTTCACATTTTCAACCGATTAGATAAGGAGTAATAAAATGAAGTATAAACTCACATCTCCCTTTGAAAGAACTACCACCACTGAACAGTAAACACACCACAAGTCCGCAACCCTTACAAAATTTACAATTCCTTCCACAAAACTTTCCATTCTTTCTATCTCATTTCAACAATGGAGTCGACTCTCTCACCTGCGTGTTATTCTCTCTTTACTCTCTCCAAATCCCTGAGATCGTCCTCCTCCGTTTACCCTACCGTTTTCTCTCTCCTCCATTGCCGCCGCCTATCCACAAACCCTATCCTGACTCGCTCCCTAACCAGTCGATTGTTAACTCGGCGACTTAATTCGAGTTCAATTAGAGGTTTTTGTTCTCCGATTCGATGCTTTTCTTATGGAGGTGGCGGTGGTATTGGCGGCGGAAGCGGCGGTGGAGGTGATGGATCGGATGGTGGAGTTCCTAAAGTTACGGCGAATGCCGTTGATGATGTTTCGGCGCTTTCTCCTGACGCTATTGTACTTGATGTTACGGTAACGATTTCTATCCTTTACGTCTATGGCTGGAATTTGATGTTTGTTGTTGATTTTTTTCAGTTATTTTTTGTTTTTTAATTTTAGGGGATGACTTGTGGTGGTTGTGCATCCAAAGTGAAGAAAATACTGGAAAATCAAGTGAGTTTTTTTTTCCTCGATTTTTTAGTTGACCTTGTTGATGAAGATTTGTTTCTTAATTTGTAGTTGAAAATATTTTTTAGTTGATCAGTGTGAATGTGTAAGATGCTTTTTGTTTGTTTTTTTTTTGGTAATTGATATTGAATGCTTAGTTTTAAGAGGTTTGAGGCCCATGAGACGCAAAAAGTATTTTTTTTTTCCGGGGGGGCAAGGCAAAGGCCCGCTTTTTGCATATGAGGCGCACAATTTCGCTTAAAAGCTCCAAAGTCAAATTTAGAACATATTTGATAGTTGCAACAACAAGAAATTTATATTATTACTATATACAAGTTAGATAAACACTACATTAGCATATAAAGTCATAAGTTAATATAATTCTGAGTTGTCCACATTCTCTTGAAGGATAAAGGTATAAAGATGCAGTAGTAGTTGATGAAGTCATTGTTCTAATAAAGGGGTTTTTTTCTCTTTTAAATTCTGATAAACAACTATTCCTTGCACCTTTCCCCCGCCTCCTATATTGCGTTGTGCGTAGAGTCTTTGAGGCATTTTTCTAGTCGCCTTGCTGCACTTTTTAAAACCAAGATTGAATGTTGAATCTTGAACTTCGATTTACCTAATTGGTTGTATGAAATTGCATTTGGCTTTAGTTATTTGTTATAATAATGCAAAATGGCGTCTTTTGGTTCAATTTTCCTTACCGCCCATTTGATCATTTGTATTATATGATGTTTGATCATTAGCATTAAATGATGAAATGGTAATGAAAATTTAATTAATTTAGCTTAGCAAAACGACTTCACCAAATTTATGATTATGCTTGTTTAAATATTATCATATCATTTTCTTCACAACAAAATGTGGTTTAGTGATGTTGAAAAATTGAGAAAAAACAACACATGTTTAGATGAGAGCTTTATTATTGCGCGAACGACACAACACATTTTATGCAAATTAATAGGAAACTCATTTCATTACCATCCTTTAATATCATAAACCAAACACTGAAGTTTAGCAAATTGGGGAACACATAGGGGTGAAGCCATAATTTAAAATTAAGGGGGCTAAATTGCCGATACGCTAGCAAAATAATAATAGTATATAAAAACAAATAAAAAGTTTGAAGTTTTTGTTTTTAAATGATAAAATTTTATAAGTTCACAATAACAATGGAAATGGCTGATTAGTTAATTTATTATTAGTTCACAACAACAACAACAAAAAGTTTGTTAAAATTTTATAAGATAAAACAAAAAATATGTTAACTTATTGGTTTGAAAAGAATTATAGCAAAACATAAAATTATGGTTTGTATGAACATTCCAACTACAAGCTAAATATTATTTTTACTCTTTTGACCATTGAACTACCTAATTTTGTGATTTTAATTAACCATTATACAAGATATTATAAATAATTAGGGGCTGGGTTAAAAATACTATAGAGCACGCATTTGGTACAGTCCTGGCCCCCGATGTAGCTTCGTCCATGGCTTCAACTGAGTTGCAAAACTATTAGGTGTTAGTGTTCAATTGCAAGAAACTTAATGTAGTAGTGAATGTAACAAAAAGCAAACTATTTGTAAATTTCCAAATTATTACTAGATTATATTTTACTTCTAAGCAATTGGATATAATCCAATATTTTTTCCTATTCTGTTTTGTTTGTCACTTTTTGTTTTTTAAATCTAGCTACTTTTTCAAAGTGATTAAGCAACTATAGATGTTGATTAAGGTGTATGATATATATTTTTTTCATACATTGAATTGCGGGGAACAGCCTCAGGTTTCTTCTGCCAGTGTCAACCTTGCAACTGAAACTGCAATTGTCTGGCTTGTTTCCGAAGCCAAGGCTGTGCCAAATTGGCGACAAGAGTTGGGAGAGATTCTTGCAAAACATTTGACCAATTGTGGCTTCGAGTCTAATCTTCGAGGTTGGTTATTTAAATAATCTTACTATATTATATACAGTTGCTTTGCTCATTAACTGGTGATTCATGTTACTGTTTTGCCTTGTTTCTTCTACTTCATATTTCATCCAAGTTGTTTGTGTGGGAAAAAGGCTTTTTTTTTTGAAGAGTCAGGATTGTACTGTACTGTTGCAGACGTGGTTAAAATCATGTGTCTCTTATATATCTAAGCCAAACAAATCAATTATGCCACCAAATGCTGGTCTAAATCAAAACAGTATTTTCTCAAATTGGGTTAATGATTGAATCATTATTGATGCTTGGTTTTCTTATGATTGTGATGAACCATGTTAGTGGTTACTAGTACACAATATTGTTACTGCATTAATGGCAACCCTTCCATGGATTCAGTAACAAGGAAAGAGGAAAAACTTTTTTTTTTTTTAAAGTTTAGAGATTTAGAGATGATATGTTGTTCTTCAAGAGGTAGTGCCATTGAATTTTCCTCTTTGTTTTGTCTGCATCCTACAATATTTTATGCTCTAGTTGTTATTTTTTCCTATACGAAACGCCGCTTATGTCTGTTCAAATAAAGCTGAATTATACTTAGTTTCAGTTATTTAATTGTTTTGTTGTGTAGTGTTTACTTGGCTTCTTCTATAATGGCTCTCCGTTTACAGCCTTGCCTCATGCGCATAGCTCAATGTCAATTATCTTTTCTTTGTTCATAATTCTGATTGATTTAGTTCTTTTGGCTTGTATAAGTAGCAAAAAAAGAGTAGATGGTTACCCTTTTTCTGGTTTGGGGAATGGTTTTTGTAAAGTTAGGTTTAGTGACTGGATTTGAAGTAAAAAATTTGGGTCATTTGAGTCGAAACTCTATTTGGCACTCTAGAAATATCTACAATGTTAAGTCTCACAATATTATGACCGAATGAAGTTATTTTGGTTTAATACTATGATATGGTTAATAATATCCCAGAAAAATGGTCATATGCTTGAAATTTAAAATGAATTTTATTGTTTGGTTCGGAAATAGTTGGTCCATACATGATACATCATCATACATTTTAAATGTCTTAGCTTGACAAAAAGAGTGTAACATATAGCTTTGATGATTCATGTGAAGCTTGGTTCTTAATTGACAGGTGAGGGGGACAAGGAAGGAGATACTGCATAAGTAGGAAATACCAAAGATTCTTGTAAGGATCTAGCTTAAATGGTATGTAGTTGACTGGGTTTCACATCTGAAATGGTTTCTTTTATAAGCTATTTGCTTTCCTTTTAAGAAGTGAGTGGGTAGGCTCCACAATATATAATGATGGATATTTTTCTTGTGCCCATAGGTATATATGTTGCGGCTACTAGTGGTGCATTGGGTAGAGAGAGACCAATCAGTCATGCAAGCAAAATATGTTTGGATACTTGTGTCTCAACATCTTAGTTCTAAGTTGTATAATTTTATAATTCTTGTAGCAAATTGAGGAGTTCCGTGGACTAAAAAGTCCTATTGCATGATTTTCTGTAGAACAGTTTTACTATTGATGCTGATATTCCATAGAACATTATTTTTGTTGTATAATTTTCTGTAGAACAGTTTTTCTGTTATATAATTTTTTGTATGACAGTTTTTCTGCTGTTTGATGTTCTGCGGAACAATAAAAATGAGCCAGAGCTACTAAGGCAACTGCGGACCTTTGCCTTTTTATTAGATTCATATTGGATAATTGGAATTAATTTGTGTATTCTCAATAAGACTTCTATATCTATAACATTGATCACTTTTAAGAGGATGTTTCATTTAATTAGGTTATACTTTATGCCCAATTTCTAATGGATTTGCTCATATCATATGTTTGACATTTTTGTTTTGTTAATTTTACACATAGATTTTGTTCACTGGTTACATCGTTTTCATCCCATTGAACTTATTTTTATCAAGCGACAAGCATATCCTACTAGAAAAAGATTAAACAGGCTTCAACATGTTTTGTGGGGAAATAATGTTTTTCATGCTGAATCTTTTTTTTCGAGTCATTTGCGTTTATTACTGCTATTTTAATGAGAAAAAAAGAAATGACTTTAGCAGAAAAAAGGAGTACAAGAAAAAAACACAAGATGTCCACTTAGCTGGAAAACAATTATCAGACGTGACTCATTTCCATTATATGCAGATCTTAAACGGGAGAATGTATTTCAAATTTTTCAGAGGAAAATGGATCAGAAGCGCAGCAAATTGAGGGAAAGTGGTAAGTGTCTTTCGTTTTGCAATTTAAACTTTTACTCTCAATATTTTTCTCTTTTCTTCTTGATATATAGTACATGTACTTGATAAAGGTGTTCTACAGGTCGAGAACTTGCAGTGTCTTGGGCTCTTTGTGCCGTGTGTATGTTTGGCCATCTGTCTCATTTCTTCTGGGCAAAGGCTTCGTGGATCCATGTGTTTCACTCTACAGGATTCCATTTATCATTATCTCTATTCACATTACTTGGACCTGGACGACAACTAATTGTTGATGGTCTGAAGAGTTTCTTCAGAGGTGCCCCCAACATGAATACCTTAGTTGGGCTTGGGGCTTTATCATCATTTACTGTCAGCTCATTGGCTGCTTTTATTCCAAAACTGGTAAAACTTGAGATTCTCTCTTTCTAGCAATACAAGTTCCGTGTACGATTTGTGCCTCTTTTAATGTAAATATTATGATCATGTTGTGCGGCACCATCTTTTTGCAATCCAAGTTTGCATGTGGGTTAACGTCTCTCGTTAACAAAAACTTGGACAAATATTCTTAGGAAGCCTAGATATCAAATGTAGTTAGCTAGCTTTAGTAACGTACTTTTAGCTGGTTTTGACAGATTCTGTTGATTGATATTCTCAGCAATGCTATCATTTGCCTTTTTCATTTAGTGAATTGGAATTTTTCTTGCGCTATAAGCCTATATGAGGTTGTGTTTTAGCATCTGTTTCTAGAACATTGTAGCTGTGCTTTGTGATTTCCTTGGAAAAATAACTTGTGTCAATTTTGAAAAATAAGCCTGTATGAGGTAGGTTTCTAGAACAATATAATGGGGATATTGGATTGAGATTCTGATCATCCCCAATCCTATTTATTATATCACGCCTGCATGCTTGCTTTTCCCAATCTTCCCTATATAATTATATCCCTGCCCTTATTTTCCCTTTCAGCACTCTTCTATAACCGACAATGCTTGCAACTAATTTTGGTGCTGAATTCCCTGATTGCCCTTGTCTCCCTCATCAAGGTCAGTGATTCAGAAGTAAGATTTTTAAAAAGGGAAGTATTTGTTGTAGAAAAATGGTACTATAAAAATGATATTGGACTGAAAATTGAAATTAATTGTGAAATATTTGGTTTCTCATCATCTTCGAACCTTAATTTGTCTAATTCTTTGTTGTCTGCTGGTATACGTATCTGACTTGTATTGTCAATTTTTTTTATAAAATGAACATAGTTTACTTTGCTGCACTGATGATTTTGTAATTTGAAATTTAGTCGGATTCTGGAGCCTTTATATGCAATATTTATGCTGTGCATTTTCTCATTTTTTAAAAACTGTGTGCATGCTATTCATCTTTCACAGATGCTGTTACTTATGTTATGCTATTTATTTAGGGTTGGAAGGCATTTTTTGAAGAACCGATTATGCTGATAGCGTTCGTCTTGTTGGGAAGAAATCTTGAACAAAGGGCGAAAATAAAAGCTACTAGTGATTTGACCAGCCTTTTGAGTATTCTTCCCTCAAAGGCTCGTTTACTAGTCAATGCAGCTGAAGATACCGTGTCTACTGTTGAGGTTCCTTGTAGTGATCTCTCTGTTGGAGACAAGATTGTGGTGTTTCCAGGAGTAAGTCTCATACAACTATTTTTTTCATGTTTCAAAATGGTTATTTTTAACATTGTAATTGTTGGTATCCTTCCCATTCGTTCCCTCACTTAATTTCCTTGCCATCATTGTTTTGATTGTCATGTTTTTTGTTGGTTAAATATTGGTTTGGATTTGCATTTGTATAATTAATGGGTGGTCACATTTGTTGTAAAGCATAGAGCCTAGCAATGGCATCCTTTTAACATGATTCATTGCTTCTCAGGACCGTGTGCCAGCTGATGGAACCGTTAGAGCTGGCAGGAGTACAGTTGATGAATCAAGTTTTTCTGGTGAGCCGCTGCCAGTGACAAAACTGCCTGGGGTACGGCTTTTCATCCGTAGTATAGCATAAAAATGCTTCCTTTTAACCCCTTCCCTCCCTCTTTACTTACTTTCAAAGTTATTTGTTCTCAACATTGTCAATCCATGACCTTATTTTGTGATTTCTGTTTTTTTTAGACTGAAGTTTCTGCTGGAAGTATAAATCTGAATGGAACACTTACCATTGAAGTACAGAGGCCTGGTGGTGAAACAATAATGGGTGATATTGTTCGACTAGTGGAGGAAGCACAAAGTAGGGAAGCTCCTGTTCAGCGTTTGGCTGATAAAGTAGCTGGGCAGTTCACTTATGGTGTAATGGCATTGTCAGCTGCTACCTTCATGTTTTGGACCCTTTTTGGCTCTCGTATATTGCCATCTGTCTTATCGGGAGGAAGTTCAGTTTCCCTTGCACTGCAGCTCTCTTGCAGTGTTCTAGTTGTGGCTTGTCCATGTGCTCTTGGTCTTGCAACTCCCACTGCTGTGCTAGTTGGAACTTCACTTGGTGCTAAGAGGGGATTGCTCTTACGAGGTGGCGATGTCTTGGAAAAATTCTCTGCAGCTGATGTTATTGTGTTCGATAAGACTGGTACTTTGACCATTGGCAAACCTGTTGTGACGAAAGTTGTCACCCTAGAAAATGAGATAAATTTGCTGTCAGATGCCAATTCAGTTCACTTTTCAGAAGCTGAGGTATTAAAACTAGCTGCTAGCGTGGAGTCAAATACTATTCATCCAGTTGGAAAAGCTATAGTGCAAGCTGCACGTTCGATTGGTTGCCAGACATTCAAAGCTGCTGATGGTACCTTCATGGAGGAGCCAGGATCCGGTGCGGTAGCAACCATTGAAAGTAAAAGGGTTGCAGTTGGGACACTAGAGTGGCTCCAGAGGCATGGGCTTGAAGATAACCCTTTTCGAGAGCTAGAGGATCAAAGCAGTAATCAGTCAGTTGTATATATTGGAATCGATGGAAATATTGCTGGTCTTATTTACATTGAAGATCAGATAAGAGAAGATGCCAAGAATGTTGTTCAGACTTTATTTAACCAAGGTGTAGATGTTTACATGCTATCAGGAGATAAAAGACAAACTGCCGAACACGTCGCCTCAATTGTAGGCATCCCTAAAGACAAGGTCTTCTCTGGAGTTAAACCTCATCAAAAGAAAAAATTCATTAGTGAACTCCAGAGTAACAAGAAGATTGTCGCAATGGTTGGAGATGGGATCAATGATGCAGCTGCTCTTGCTTCATCACATGTTGGAGTTGCCATGGGCGGTGGTGTTGGAGCTGCGAGTGAGGTATCGTCTATTGTGCTTTTGGGGAATAGGCTTACGCAAGTACTTGATGCATTGGAGCTCAGCAAATTAACTATGAAGACTATCAAGCAAAACCTCTGGTGGGCATTTGGATACAACATTGTTGGACTTCCTATTGCAGCCGGAATGTTGCTTCCTGTTACAGGGGTGATGCTCACTCCTTCGATTGCTGGAGCCCTTATGGGTTTGAGCTCAATTGGGGTGATGACAAATTCCTTGCTTCTCAGATTAAAATTTTCCTCGAAACAGACATATGGCTCGGAGATTGCTCCAATTGCTGAAGATCAGTCTGCTTTTCAAGTCCTAGTTGATCGAAATCAGAAGCCGAAAACTTATTCTGATTCTAGTTTGAAAAATGCTTCATGATCATGGTTGAGACTGCGAGGGAAGTTGGTCACATAATTCAACCATCCTTTTCCCAGAAGCCGTGAGATCCTGAATCCTGTTTGTTGACCATATGCTATACATGGTTTGCAGTCATCAACGCTTCTATTAGCTTTTGGTGATCTTTGACGGATGGGGTAGCCTGTCAATTCCCGATAGCAAAAAAGGTAAAATTGACTATTTGCAGCTATTAATTGAGTAAATTGGTTAAATCTACTTTGACATGGCTGTGCCCTTTCACTCTTAGTTATGTTTATGATTGTTACAACAGTCACCGAACCAAAACTAAACCAAACAACTTTGCATCTGTTCTAGTAGCTGTATAATCGATTTTTTAATATGAGCAGAATTTCTCATATGCCATGAACCTGTATTCCAGGTTGGAGTTCATACGGACAATTTTTGGAGTTAATTCACACAAAGGTATGTCAGTTCTATATAATGATGGATTGAATTTTAATCCGTCAAATTAATCAATTGGCTCTGTAACATAGGTGTAGAGTTTTTATTATTTTGTTTTAGTTGCTATAAAATATTTTTAAAACACGTGTAATTTTTTGTAAAAATTTTTTAACTGGTTTTTCTTATAATAGTAGAATATAAATCTAAATTTAAAAAATTGATGGAAAATTCGCAGGTAATATTGATATGGAATTAAAACTTTACCAAATTTCATAAGAGTAAGTGAAATTAATTGGTTCTGTACCAAAAAATAAATAAAAAGTTCTTGATAAGATTAAATTCTTCAGTGTTATAAGTCAAATAAAAAAAGAGTATGATCAAAAATTAAACAGATCAACTGTACACAAACAAACAAGAGGAAATAAAATTATTATTTGATTTTCTGAAAAGTAACAAATCACTCTTAAAGCATTAAATAAGCTTTTGCATATTTACATTCCTGGACCTTTTTACAAGATTGCACATAAATACGCACACTCAACCTAGTAGACTTAAAGAATAGAATCCGACATTCCAAATTTAAGGATCCTTTTAGTGATAACCAATAGGAGCTGGTGCTTCTTTCAATTTCTTTCCCTGAAAATGGATATCCTGCATCATATAACCACATCATTAGTTCATATTATGTGAAGACTGTTCTTGGAAGGCTCTAGTTTAAAGCTTTTTCGGGTAGTAAAAGGATATGGCAATAGTCAGAACTAAATATGCTGTATTAAATTTCATGCACCAAGCGCACAGGACGGATCACAGAATATGGGATTAAGCATCTGGCGGAAATTGAAGATATAACACTTTTTCCATCTTCGGTGTGTGACAATATTTCATTACTAATGACTTCCATTTAGGCTCCCACATAGGCAGGGTTTGAAGAGTCGACATATGCAATATTTTTGTGATAACAAAGAGATAGTTTCCGATTTGACCTTTGATAGAAAACATAATTGAAATGAAGATAAAAGGGCCCCACAAGCTATGTTGTGCATCACATTGTTTTAGGTTCAATACGGTAGACTAAAATACCTAAGAACAGAAGGTTGTATGCCTGTACAAATACTCTTTTCTTGCCAGGATTAGTAGTCATATATCAACCCCTTTAATTAGAACTAATATAAGACTTAACATAAAGAACACTTGTAAGCATGATAAAATGAGTCATCTCCTCACCGCTACATTTGTAGCATGCTGGAAATCTATCATAAACCACTAAATGGATGCATACTAACTAGCAATGAGTGGCTGTAGATTGACAATGTAGCTGTACTAAGAATCATCAATTTAAAGTACTCACAGAAGCGAAGTGGTTAACATCACGGTGATGAGCTTCATCAGCCCGGATGACAGTTATAACATCCTTCAAGGTGGCATCCTTTGGCAGCCTCCAGTAGTCGATAGCAATAGCAGGAGCGGGTACATTCTTAATTGAGCCATTGTCTATATCCTTTAGATACTCTGTGTAAGAGTGAATTGCTTCTTCTTCGAGGTAACCAACAACTCTGTGTGCAACTTTAGGAGACAACAAATAGAGAATAAAGTAACAGTTGAAGAAAACACCCTGGACAGCGAGAACTAATAACCTTTCATACCATTTGGGCTGCACAAGCTCAAGCATCGTCATTAGGTGCATCCTTTCATTCTCGGCTTCTTCAAGCAACGCTTTGATCCAGCCACCGCTTTTCTCAAACTTACGGAGAGATCTTAAATGCAGCAGCATTCCACCAACCATACCCGGAACAGCTGCAACTGTTTCAAGCATCATTGCATGGCAACCATGACGCCTCTAGGAATCATTGTTACACGGAAAAATGAGAAGGAAGCCAAGCAATTGTAGCATGCAAAACTTCTGAACTGAAATCTCGGTATAGTTGAATTTTATTCCTTTATTTACATACGAAACTAGCTAGGAGGTATACAGAATCATGCAAGTGCCAATTTGACTTTTGGAGTGATTGATCCCAAGGAAAAATAGCAGGGACCAAGTATGTCAATCACCTTAAGTAAGAACAACATTCAAAAAGGAAATGAACATAGAGAATTAGGTCTTGCTTCTATGGCGGCAAATATTATATTTTCAGGAGATATTTGGGTTTGATTCTCATGGACCTCTCCCTCAGCCTACTCTTATGTCAAAAGAAAAGAAAGCAACTAAAAAGGCCACTAATTCTCTTTGATAAGCAGATTTTAAAATTCATATTCTCACTCGCTCCACATGGTTTAAAACATATTTGGAGGTTGGTTTTGAAGAGAGAATATGAAGAGAGTGAATAGTTGAATTAGGGACAATTTTCCCTATATTGGATACTAGGTTTGGTTAGAACTTATGAAGAGGGGAATTAAGGACTTTACATCATTCTCTTAACAGACAAAATTCAACAGTCAATTAAAGTCTTTCATAATAGAGAATCACGGTCTCCTTTGCTCCCTTTCCCATCTCTTCTCTTCAAACAACTTAACCAAACACCGTTGTAAGTTGCTATAATGGTACATAATGCTTTTAGAAGAGCAGAGCCAGATGGAAGAAAGGAAACACAATGAGTCATGATAGGAAAATTGACAGAATAAGGCCAATGCTCTTAACCCATAACTACCCTATACAAAGAGAAAAGTAAGGATATGGCAATATGCATGCAATCAAACATATTCCTTTTGATTTGTACAGTAACTATATCAGTATGGCACTACGTATTCCTTTGAATAACTAACTACATATTTTTGCTACTTTGTGGCCTGAACTTTTGGTTACTTAAGCATCTCCAAAAACGCATAAGCATTACAGTCAGTCAAAATACATTTTTCGGGCTCTTTATGTTTTGAGGGTTAATTTGACCACATTCTTCTAGTATTTCTTCTGTTCGCTACTTTGAGGATGGATATGGATAATTTGTCGCCTTTTTTTTACCTAGATCCTGTTTCGAGCAGGATGTTGGATTGATAATGATGAAATGATGATGATGACATCAAATATAGAGGGCTAGACTACCTTAAAGAAAATATCAGTTGGAATTCTGAGAAGTTTCACAGTCCTGTAGGCAATTTTATCTGTAAACGACTTTGGTATGTGATGTTTGCTGAGGTCAATTGACAAGTCTGCCTCATAAGTCTCCCAAGGCTGCACAAGATTTTAAAATACATTAAACAAGATTCGGCAACCAGTATAGCATCATTCATGTTTATCACATATGAAAATATGTATGTTAAATTTCTATAATCTATTCTACAAAAAAATATTAATACAGTACAATAAAAAGTTTAGCTTTATTAGCTAGGATTATTTATTTTTGGATCACTAAGCGGCGATTATAACTCTAACAATGAGATCCAGCCAATGCAAAGCATCAAAGACTTAAACTCTTGTGTTCCTCCTGTTCTGCTATACTAATATTCTTCGTAATGTGAAAGCTTTAGAATAAACAATAACGCATGGATAAATAGGTAATGTCACGTGATTTTCAAAATATAGCAAAATATATAAATTGAACAGAAGAAATACATAAATTGTTAAAAACCTCATACACACATTTGATCTATCAAATACTTTGGCTATAAGCCTAGCAAATAATATATGGCAGGAAAAGAGCGTCATGGATCATCCTAGTGACGGTCAACGCCTCAATTTTAGTCTATAAACAATAAATAAGATCAATAATAGTAGTATAATCAAAGTAAAATCAATTCGCAAATGTTATAAGCATAATAAAGTGAAAATAAACCATATTTTCAGCAACATAATCAACTCTTAATATAAAAACGGAAAGGATGAAACAATGAACTCATATTTTCTTATTAGAACTATCAAGAAATTAATTTAAACAAAAACTTAAGCTGATGGTTGAGACTTTATGATGTGTCATATATTATAACACATTTCTTCATATAAGAGCCCTTTGGGTTAAAAAAGTGGATGAAGTACAGAACAACCTTTGTTATACTTGGCGTTAAATATTTCACTAAAAATGAATGGTGGTTGAGAGTTGGACCCATGACCTCTTTCACGCTGACTTCTGATACCATGTGAAAGAATCAACTCAACCAAAAGCTTAAGCTGATGATTGAGGCTCCATGATATGTATATATTCCAACACGCCCCTTCACACAAGGTCCATTTGAGCTAGAAGTGTGGATACAACACATACCTTTTATTTTTATATATGGCGCTAAATATTTCCCTTTAAATAAGAGCTAAAAGGTTGTTGAGATTAATCCGTGACCACTTATTACGCTGGCTTATGATACATATTAAGAGACCAACTCAACCGCTTAAGTTTATAATTAAGGCTCTAGAATATGTTATACGGATAAGCTAGTTACCATAAAGCAATTCCAAGTCCAGTTAGTGCCATCCTCTTTCACAATTTTGGGCCTAGGAATCGACCAGTAACTCGAAATCACAGGAAGATCATCACTTTTCGTATCCGTCTTCCCTAACTCGCTGACTATATCCTCCTCCTCCTTCGATAAAGGCGGTGGAGGTGACGATGACGATGATGCCATATACGTCTTTCACAATTTCAAAGCCTATTAGGAACCGACTACTAACTCAAAAAGCTTAAGTAAATATGAAAAATTGTGTCTGATTGAGTTGTGGTGGTCGAGCTGCAATGGCCAATACGCTATATAATATATATAAGCTTAGCAGGTTGTGTATAGCAGGCCATGTACAAGAAACAGTCGTGTTGACATCCCTCAAATAATAGTTTGTGGCACGACATAATTAAGCTAACGTTGTTACGTGTTGTGTAAGTCATACTAAATGCTATGTCATGAGTTTTATTTTATGTTTTTTATTATTTCCACAAACTACAAGATTATTTATAAATGGTAGGCATGATGGCCGGGTCATAATTGCGTTGCGGATTATGTGTCGTGTCGTGTCATACTCTTTCCTATTTTTTACAAGTGTTTTATTTATTTTTTTGAATACTATTTATCTTTTACTCTTAATTTGTATTTTATTATTAATTTATAAGTTAAAACATAATCAAGTGAGATTTTATTTGATTCGTCTCAATACAAGAATTATGCATATCAACTTTTCATAATTTTTAATTATATATGATTAGAGATATTAAGGATTGATTATATATTAGATAGAGTGAATAAAGCAAATGGGACACTTATGGTGAATATCAGGGAGTATCATGTTAATCTCACAAAACGGTGACTTGTTGACTATTGCGTGCTTGTGGCCCATTGCAGTGGTTCGCAGTTCGTCTTGTGTCGGGCTATTGGTTTGTTCCATGCAACCTATAAATCGGCACAACTTGTGTTTATGTCTATCTTTAAGTTTTCTGATTATGTATGTGCACACTTAATTATTATGAATAATTTAGAAAAGTAACTTGACGATGTTTATAAATTATAAATATGTTGGTGCAAATTTAATCATTTTTTCTTTATAAATTTCTTCCTCATTATTATCATTTGTGAAGTATTATTTGGTGGTAATAAATTGATAGTAATATTACTCCTATTATATTAGCACATAAAAAACTTGTTCTCGTTACTAACATTCATGAAACTACGGCCCATTTGGTACATGGTATTAGAGCGGTAATGGTAACAAAATTAAGTAATAAAAAATTTGATTGTTTGGATGCCTTCAATGATAATGGATGGTAATAAAATAAGGTAATGAAATTACCAAAAAGGGCCATGTTTATTACCATCAAATAACCTGATATTAGGCTGTAATGATAATGAAGTATTACTGTGGTAATAAAATAAGATAATGTTGTTTCGAGCTGAAGAAAAAAAATAATGAAGAAAAAAAGGTAATTTATGTAATTATCTAAAAAAATATTATTATTAAAAAAAGAATCATTAGATAGAATAATTTAGATACAATAATGCTTTTAGATACAAATATACAATAATGAAACTAAGAGTCATTACCATTTTTTTATTACTAACAACCAAATGCAATCAATGAAATATTATCTTTCATTACCATTCTTTAGTCATGCACACTAAACAAAAGAATCTTTATTACCAATTCTCATATCCATTCCTTCATTACTATTGTTATTACAACATTTCATTTCCATTACTTCATTACCATCAACCAAATGGGCCGTAAAAGTTATCAAGAAAATATTTTCCTTATCCATCCCGAGTTAATGACATATAGCTATCAAGTTCGATTTGAAAAAGAATTGTACTCGCGCTATTTCATCCAACCATTATTCAAAAACAGATATGAAATATTTATTTTTTAATGATTTGTTGATTTAATTTCCTATAATGAGCGCAAAGTTACACGATCGTTAAACATCATCATCTTTTTTATTTTATTGCCACTTCTATTTTAATAAATTTTTGATACTGTCCCTGGACAATAATAATAATAATAATAATAATAATAATAATGATAAGAAAAAAAAAATTAATATTTAAAAAAAAATAATAACAACGTGCAACTGAGCCGCGGCCGAGTCGTGGGTTTTGTGCGACTTGCCCCTTTAATTTTTTTTTTAAATATTATTTTTTCTGTTATTATTATTATTATTATTATTATTATTATTATTATTATTATTATTATTATTATTGTTATTATTTTTATTTTTATTATCATTATTATTTTTATTATTATTATTATTATTATTATTATTATTATTATTATTATTATTATTATTATTGTTATTATTTATATTTTTATTATCATTATTATTTTTATTATTATTATTATTATTATTATTATTATTATTATTATTATTATTATTATTATTATTATTATTATTATTATTGTTGTTGTTATTATTTATATTTTTATTATCATTATTATTATTATTATTATTATTATTATTATTATTATTATTATTATTATTATTATTATTATTATTATTATTATTATTTTTATTATTACTGTTATTATTATTATTATTATTATTATTATTATTATTATTATTATTATTACTATTATTATTATTATTATTATTATTATTATTATTATTACTATTATTATTATTATTATTAGTGTTATTATTATTATTATTATTATTATTATTATTATTATTATTACTATTATTATTATTATTAGTGTTATTATTATTATTATTATTTTAAATATTATTTTTATTATAATCATTATTATGATTATTAATATTATTATTATTATTGTTATAATAATAATAATAATAATTAATAATAATAATAACAATAATAATAAAAATAATAATAATAATAATAATAAAAATAATATTTTAAAAAATTATAAAAAATAAATTTAAAGGGGTGAGTCGCGCAAGACTAAGCCGCGGCCGAGTCGCGAGTTTTTGTGCAAGTGAGTCGCGGCTGAGTCGCGCGCGACTCGCCCTTTTAATTTTTAATTTTTTTAAATATTATTATTATTATTATTATTATTATTATTGTTGTTGTTGTTGTTGTTGTTGTTGTTGTTGTTATTATTATTATTATTATTACTTATTTATATTTTTTCTAAATATTGTTTTTATTATTATTATTATTATTGTTGTTATTTTAAGTCCAAAGGCATTTTTATCATTTTATTAATATATAGGAGGCGATAAAATAAAAAGGGTGATGATGTTTATCGATATCCCAAAGTTACCAGGTTGATCCTTCTTTCCAATTAATATTGTTGGAGAGGCATAAGGATTGTAAGATCACTCCTCTTTCTAGGATCTCGTCAACAACATTTTTTCTCACTGGAATGTAAACTATACTTAAAGTTTCAACTTGTCTCTCCAAGAGTTTTCTATCATTGAACCTCAAAGACCAAAAGACCATATCACATTCCCTATTGAAATACAAATCACCACCTTTGTGTAAAAAGGTTCTTCATTAATGTCCAATGTTATTATTGATTAATTAACAATTAGCTAGTCACTTGATATATTATCTCTTTAAGAGACATATCTCAAGCCAGTCCATTAAGGATTAATGTTTACTCACCGTATTCTTAATGCCTACTCACATTATCCTTAATGTTTATTTACCGTATCCTTAATGTCTACTTTCAATATCTTCAATGTTTACTTACATCATTCTTAATGCCTACTTACAATATTTTAATAAATATATAATTGATTGACCTAATTAGAAATGATCTCTCAAAGAGACCGTCTCTCACAAGAAATTGTAATTAACAATAATGCTCATTGATTTTTTTTTTCATATGTTTTTATGGTTAACAATATTCGATAATTAATTGTGTTTATAAATAGTCTGAATATTTTAATTTTAATTTTATAAATAGGAGTGAATAAAGTTTTTATTAATAAAATTTAGTATGTAAACTAATAATATATAAATTATTATTGAAAATAATATGTTCAATAAACATGGACTTTTTTATGATTACTAAGTGAGCAAATGGGATTTGTGCAAAATTACTGCTTCGTCCGTAATTTAGTCGTTTCATTACTTTTTTTTTTAATATCATCCGTACATTTTAATTTTTTTAAATTTCATCTACATAATTTACTTTCTTATTTATTTATGTAAATTATTTACATTTTTTAAAAATTCATTATCTTTACTACTAAATCAAAGGCGCAGAGTAGTATACTATAATTTTGTTTTAATCTAAGTTTGAACTTAGAAAAAGAAAATGTTGATTTATTCATTATTTGATTTTTCTAATTGAAATTGAAAAGGAAAAAAAAGGCGAAACAACTTTCGATATCCAGCCGGTCTTTTTCTCTCTCTTTGTTGATCTTTCTTCGTCACTAAACAATTTTCGCTCTTTTTGCTATCGGGAAACTGATTTTACACGTATTCTAACCCTAATCGACATTCAGCAAACGAGCTCACCCCTGTAAGTACAGCGATTGTCTTCATTTGTGTTCATATATTTCCTAATTTGTTGATTCATGATAAAAATTTTAAGATCGAGTCTCATCGTATTATTGGTTTGATTTCAGATCCGTTGTCTATATTTTTTATTTTTTATGTTAATCTTTTTGTATTTATATTACAGACATTCCGAAATTTGCCTATCAAACACACCAGCTAAAACCTGATCTTGAGGAGTTGGATTAGCACCAGGTTTTACTAGATTTTTTTTATTTGAGTTTGTTTGTTATCGTTACTTTAAAAGCGTTTATGTTTTTGTTGTTAATCTTTCGTGCCGGAAGTCTTCATTTGATTGGTATTTTGGAATCTGTCAGTGATTTGGGTCGGTGCAAATTTGATTAGATTATTGGTAGTTGAAGTAAGAATTATTTAATGAGTTCCTGGGCTTCATTTGTTGGTTGTTTATGATTAATTTGGTTGTAGTGATTGGTTTTGGTAGATTGGAGTTTGGACAATGATTTTAAATAAATTAATGATAATCAACTAAGACAGGAAAATAACTTGTAGTTTGCATAGCTTTCGTTAAGGTTTATGAAATTAATTTTAAAGGTGTCTACTAAGCATCTTTAGTATTCAAAGAAAAGTAGGTTAATGGTTATATCTTATATGTTAGAAAATTAAGCGAAACTTTTTTGAGATGCTTCAATTATCATGGGATATAGAGTTTTATGGTTGATTTATGAATCTTATATGGGCTTTTGAAGCAGTAGGGGTATCTATCATCATTCAATCACTCTTTCATGATGTTAATAGTATAAAAAAGGCAACTTTGTCTGTTGCGAGTTAAACAATAGGACTTTTTATTTATGTTAGAAAATTTCGTTGGAGTGTTAATTGCAATTGCAAATGTTTGCAATTTTCTGGTGAATGAGTGTGTCTAGGTTATTATATTATAAGGCTTCATTCTCTGTGATTGAAGGAAGAAGACTCACTTGACCTGATTTATTACCGGGCTATTAGTTGGTGGTGCTTGTTTGACAAGAAAGCTTGTGTTGCAGTAAAAGGTTAACATGTTTTCATTCGGTTACTAGGGATGAAGAGTAGGCTACAAAATCTTCAATTAGTGAGGTTTTGTATCATTATAGTTACACATGGTGTATAATCCGTTTTGAGTGGTTGCTTCTAAAAAATAGCCAAGAACCCCTAATTACATTCACACCTTGTTTGGGTAATAATTTATTTGGAGGGAAAGAACGAGAAGGGAATGGAGGCAAGGGAAACAAAGGGGGAGGTAACAATAGGGGAAGTCTTTATTGTTTGTTGGGAGGGAAGATAGGGAGAGGAAGGGAAATAACATTTTCCCTTTAAATATTTTCACATTTGAAGAGATTTGGTTATTAGCAAAATTAAGAAACTTAATCCTTTCAAATCTCTACCTTTCAAATCCCTCGCTTTCAAAACTAGTATCCGAATGAAGGAAATTGTGTCCCTCTAAACTTCTCCCATTCCTTTCTCAATCCCCTCAAGCCAAACAAAGCGTTAGTGTCTAGTTTTCTTTTATTGATGATAAAAGCATGCTTGTATATGTCATTGTTGTGCTTGCACTGTGTCATGCATGGAAAGAAGGACGCATGAACAACAACAAATATCAATTCTGTTACAAGGAAGATGCCAAAGAATATAATGAGAATTCTCGAAGGGAATAGTATCACGTTTGTTAGGTTTGGTAAAAACAAATATATGATGCTTATAAGGCAATAGTAGACATGAATGGAAATAGACAAATATCTCTTGATTGTAAAGGAAGTGCTTGAATTCTGCCCATATCATTTTTCTTCTTATTCCTTTTTTTCTTTTATTTTGTTTTCTATTGCTTTAATCTGAAATCCAGTCTATTACTTACACAGTGACACATTCCTTAGTTCTTTATGTAAAGGATCCTCTACAACCACAAAAGCTTATAGATGGTTGGTAAATAGGTAGATGTCAAGCAAAACCTGCTGTAAAGCATGTTTCTACCAGCTTATTCCAATAGAACAGATTTATCTGATAATGCTGCCAGAGTCTTATACCCTTGTAAATGCCTCTAATAATGATCAACTTATCCTAGGAACCAGTTGGTTGACTTTGGGTAATGGCCTTTTATGAATGGTTTAGATTTTCTTGGACATGAAGCCACTTGATCCTAGGTATAATTTACAAAGGATACTCCATTCCGTATTTGGTTGTATTTACCAGGAACAAGGATGTGTCTACCCTATGCTTTCTTTCTTATGAAAGTAGCTGGATACCTGGAATAGTCTTTGATAGAGGTTTCATGCTACTGCTAGGCTTTGGAGGTCTCGTCACAGTAAAATATTTGATAGAATTAACGGATTCTACTATTAGCATATCTCTAGTCAATAGTTATGTTATGATTAATGTGATCATACAATTCACTGATAGTTTGTCGGTTTTCCTTGTTAATTTTCGGAGCAATAAGTTCCCCTGCATGCCTATTGAATTGTACGCTTTTTGGTTTCCTTTAGGTTACACTGCAACAATTAGCTTCGTGTTGGGTTTCTCATTTCATCAAGGATTAAACTTTTTTTCAGAGCATGTTAGAAGGTTACATCACATTCTTTCTTCCCCTTGCCACCACAATAGAAATTTGAGTCTTTCCAACCATTTTAGAAGGTCAGCTCACATTCCTTTCTTAGCCACACCTTGGGCAATATGGTCTTTAAGGAATAGGCACATTTTCAAGTATCATTTTCTTGAATTAAATGTTGTTTGGAATAAGGCTAAATACGTAGCAACCCTATGGGTTATGGCCAATGGTTTGTTTGGGAGCTTTGCTATTAATGATTTATGTAGTAGCGATTGAAAGATTTTATTGTGATTAGATGTTATTGCAGTGAGATTCCTTATCCCTATCAATGCCTTTTACTCTAATAAAGTTTTTCTTTATTAAAAGAAAGAGAGAAAATGTCTGACAAGCCTATTTTTGCTGTTGGAAAGCAGTTTCATTTAAGTAGAAAAGATTTTGCTTACAATATTCCAAAGTTTCATACCTTTGGCTATGTTTCATATAATGGTCATCTAGCCCTATCTTATACATTGATACACTAAGCATTTTATGAAATAGACATCAAGGATGTGTCTTCTCTATTCTCTCTCCCTTATGAAAGCATTTGGATCCTTGGATCAGTTTTAATAGACGTCTGGTACAACTGTTCGGCTTTGGAGGTTTTGTCATAGAAGAAGATGATTGTTTTGCATAAGAAATTACTCCAAATCATCTCAATTAAATTGGAGGGATTTTATGGTTAACCTTGGTATGACTCCAGTCTTGTTTGATATGATTTTGGTGTTTATACGTTATACTATTCTCTTATTGTTTATCATTTTTTCCTGTTGTTAGTTTTGCCCCTTTGAGCAAATATCTTCCCCCCATATCAGCTGCATGCTCTGTTCAACTGAAGCCTTCTTGGCTTCTCTTTGGTTACACCCCAACAGCTAAGTCCTTGGTGGGTTTTTCTTTTCATCAAAGCTCAAACGGTAAACCCCATTTAGAGTTTTGGCATTAAAGATCAAACCCATTTACTTCAGCTTTCGTGTAAAAGATCTAACGCATTTGCTTCACACTACCTTCTACCCCTTTTTCTGTATGTCACTTCAAAGAGGAAATTTGAGTCTTTCCATTCTATAAAGTGAGACAATGTCACTTTAGTGTAAATCTCCGACTATATTATACCTGTGTATATCACGGCCTGCTAGGGTCACCCAATAGGTTCTTGATTTATTTGATAACAATGATACCTCTTGTGGAGTTTCTTTTAAATCTGAAATCGAGTTAGATTTATGTTTGAAATGTGGATGGGTGTGTATTATCACAAAGTAAATTGAGGCACATGAATTTTTAATTCAAATTGTGTTTGACCCCCTTCTATCGAATCATCTTAAGTTCATGGTATTAAGACAATTTCTCACTTATTACATCCTAATAACCATGATAATTAGATTAAGACTTATATATCTTTAAACATGTTTCCAAGTGCTTACGTGCTGTTCTTTTCTATCCCAAAATGTTAAATTAAGAGGGGTTAAGTCAAGGAAAAAATTTCCTCCGTTCTAATGGCTGTCAGTGGGAACTGGGAAGTTCCTTTTTCTGTCTTTCTGCCCTATCTTTTTACTTCCGACACTATTAGTATTTGCTATTCTTTTAATAATGCTGTGCTGCTGCTTCAGATACGCATTAGTTCCTTATCATCAGTGTCACGAAGTAACTGGAGATATAGAAGTTATATTCCTGATGTTGTCTTTTTATATAATACAGGCTGGTGATGGGGGCTTTTATATCAAAATTTTGGTTCATGTTATTCCCCGCAAAGGAGTATAAGATAGTGATTGTTGGTCTGGATAATGCTGGAAAGACAACTACTCTTTATAAGTTGCACTTGGGAGAGGTGGTTACAACTCACCCTACAGTTGGTAGCAATGTTGAGGAGCTTGTCTACAAAAATATTCGATTTGAGGTTTGGGATTTGGGCGGGCAAGATAGACTGAGGACGTCATGGACCACTTATTACCGAGGAAGCCATGCTGTTATAGTGGTGATAGACAGCACTGATAGGGCTAGGATTTCGATCATGAAAGATGAGCTCTTCCGGTTGCTTCCTAATGAGGATCTTCAGCAAGCTGTTGTTCTTGTCTTTGCAAATAAACAAGATCTGAAGGATGCTATGACTCCAGCAGAGATAACCGATGCTTTGTCCCTTCACAGCATTAAGAATCATGACTGGCATATTCAAGCTTGCTCTGCCCTCACCGGTGACGGGTTGTATGATGGATTAGGATGGATTGCCCAACGGGTTTCTGGTAAAGCTACGAGTTAATACAAACTCGGAACTATTGTCGTTTGTTAACCCCTTTTTTTCTCTTTTTTTTTCTCTTGATTATACAGGTGCAAATGTACTGTTTGATTTTGTAATAAGTTTATATGTGGATCAAGATTCAAATAGATACTTGCCAAAATTGGAATTTCTATTGAAGTTCTGTATTTTTCTGTATGAGGTAGCTCTTCATCACTGGTCACATTTTCTTTCTTTTGCTGGGGGGCCTGAAGTAAGGTGCTGCTACTTGCAGTTGTGGCCAAATGTGTGCAAATTGTTGCATACATCTTGTTCTTGAAAAACCTAATTTATTTCTAAAGAGCACCACTATTTTCAAATACAACAATGTTATCTCTACGATGCTGAATGACTCAAGTGTGCAATTGTATTCTTGTAAAATACAAAGGAGTTGTATCTGATTGATTTTTTGATTTTAGAAAGCGTAAATGGTTTATTGAGCCATTTTAGTGTATCAATCAATACTTAATATATACTATAGGGAAACATTTGAGTGTCATGTGTAATGAATTAATTTCTTTCATGCCTTATTACAAGAAATAACTATTTTTGTAAGAGACAGTCTCTCAAAGAAATAGACCTCAAAATAAGAAGCTCATACTCTTATTTTCTTAATTTGTATTAATTAGGCTATTTAACTTATATATCTAATGCGTCTCTCTGAGACATTGTCTCTTACAATAATTTGGGTACAAGAAATAATACATGATATTTGTTGATAACTAAAATTAGCATAATATTCTTAATTGAGTACAGTTAAATTAATTACGAATATTTAGAAGCAAATAAAGTATCAAAAATCTTATTAACTGATAGAAAAACTATATTGCAATTAAAAATATTATTTGTGATTAACAAAGGATTGAAATTAGCTTTCTAGTAATAATAGTTGAGGGTATTTTACGTTAATAAGTAATAACTGAGTATTATTTATAAATTTCAAAATCTATCTGCCTATGGGTCCTACCTGCTAAGAGAGTAGACACGCAGCACCAATATAGTAAGCCTGTAATTTTTTATGAACAAGCTTGGTCTGCTACTCACTCTTGAACACTTTAATCGAATCTTATTTCACAAATCATTATTTCACTCTTGAACAAGCTGATGTTGGAAAACTGACTTTTTTAACTTGTTTAAAAGCCAACAAAAACAGCCAACATTTTCAGCTGGTCAAACAAACTAATTAAAAAGTCAACCACTAACAACTAACAACCAATTCCTATTATTGGAATCGACAAGGATCAAACTTGCTTTTTTGTGGAGTAATTTCGTGTTGGTGACGTGTCGTTACTATGCCGACTGGATATAAATTCAGACTCAAATTGGGATCCGTTCAACTTCCTGATCATGACCCTATTTTCTTAGTTTACTCTACACAGTCCACAGTCCCTAAACTTACCATAAAATTGTTTCCCAATCTTTCCGCTTCAATCCAGGAACCCTAATTTTTTTTCCTATTCTCTTACTCGAAGAAATCGCAGAAAAGAAGGAAATTCACGAAGATGTCACACTTCGGAAGAGATGGTCCTCCCGACATCACCGATACTTACTCTCTTCTCGTTCTCAACATCACTTTTCGTAAGTAATTATTCTCTTTTCTTCGAAACCCTAATTTTCCGTAAAACCCTAAAATATTTGTATTCCTATTCGTTGAATAATTTGAGATTTATTGATAGGTACTACTGCTGATGATTTGTTTCCATTGTTCGATAAGTATGGAAAAGTTGTTGACGTTTTCATCCCTAGAGACCGAAGGTCAGATTTTTATCATTTTTCCTTCAATTTTGTGCTCATTTCGATCATATCGTATTGTTTCCTTGTAGGAATCAAAGAAATGAAGCTGATTAATTTTGTGTTGATGATTGTGTTGTTTTCGGGTGAGTTAGGACTGGTGATTCGCGTGGTTTTGCGTTTGTTCGGTATAAGTATGCGGATGAGGCTCAAAAGGCTGTGGAGAGGCTTGATGGTATTTGTGTTTACTTCATTTTATTTGATTGTATTGGTTGGTATTTTTTTACTATATAATATAATATAATTATGTTTTGTAGGGAGGATGGTGGATGGTAGAGAAATAGCTGTCCAATTTGCGAAATATGGTCCGAATGCAGAGAAGATGTAAGTCTGCTCCTGTTTTAATTTCATAGTCGAATTACTGCCTTTATGTGGGGGTTTATTTGTTCTGTAGTGGTGGTGGTTTATAGTGTCTGAGTGAGTGTATGACATACTTTTAAGGTTGCTCTTTTTGTTCAATATGCTGATATGCATGAACGTATATGCAACATGGCTATTCACTTATTTTTATGGAATGAGTTTAGAGTTATACATATTATGCTTTATTTAAAGCTTTTATGGCGTTTTGAAATTGAAATAGATATGTGCATGGTTGTTTTATTGTATATGATGGACACTGTGGAGACTGAGTTGGTTTGTGTATGTAGTAAAATGTCTTTAGAGAGGTTCTAATTGGTTATTTCTACAGAATGTTTTAAGGCGCCGTGTCTGGTATTTTATTAACGATCTACTCTTATGTTCCTATGCTTTAGAAAAATTTAATGGATGATTGGTATCTCAACAATCAATGTAGAAGTAAAAACAGGATAGAATAAGGTGTGTGTCTATATATATATATATATATATATATATATATATATAATCTTTTAGGGTTTGTAAAATCAGAGTATCAGAAAAATAGTAGGCGGTGTAGGCCAAGGGGATGTAGTAGAAGCTAAGGTACTTTATTTATTACTTTCTATGGGTGTCGCAGTGTGAAATTGAAGAGCTAGTGTGTGATTTCCAAGAGTATAATAGGCTAGGGTGAAAGGAAAATGGAAGTGTTATTAAGGAGGATACAAATTTTGGTGAGGTAAAAGATGACCATGCTTTAATTGAGCTTAGAACCAGAGACTATATCCTGTCTCGTCTCCTCTTCTTTTGAATGCACCGCGTGTTATTTGTGTCTTTTTGGGTTTGTTTCTCTACTCTATTAATTTGAAAGAGTTAGTAGTGATCATTAATGTAATAGTGCCCAAAAGAATGCCAACTTGAATGTATTATGGATTGTGATTGTTTGGTTGATGATGGCATTTTATTTGCTAGGTGTACTAACAGAGGCTCTTTTTTATAGTTGTTATGCTTTCCAAAGTAATTTACAACTACTAAATATAATACAACTAAGTAATATAATAATAAGCAAGGTTCGATCCACAAGGAAAGTAAGACCTTCAATTGATTTAAGTATATCCTCTTAGATAAGAACACTAATATAAGGGGGGTTAAGTGTAATGATGAACAAACTTGTTTAACTAAAAACAACTAATGAAGATGATGTAATTTTAAATAGATAAAAACCATTCTTGAGTACTTGTTAGTATTCCAAATTCACACATTAATTTTCAGTTTTCCCAAATCAACATAATCAACTAGTTTATTGAAAGGAAAAACATCTTTATCTTGATCATAAATGCATAAATGAAAAGCATCAAAAATTCATCATAACAAGTCGATAAACTTATGGGATTGTAAACTAAAGCAAGATTACAATTAACCCAAAATGATAATCCTTAAACAATTTATAAACTAAAGGAAGTTCTATAAATTCTTCAAGTTGCTACCACACTTAAATTAGACAAAGCAATCTAATTCAATAGCATTTGAAAAACCTATTTGCAACTAAGCATACCAATTAAACCAATTCAAGTCATATTCAAGAGTAAAGAGATTATCCAAGATGATTGTATTAATAAAGGGAAGACTTACAATTCAATGGCAAAAGAGGGTACTAACTTTCCTCAAGATGAGATCCTTAGCCAACAATGGTCATTTCCGACAAAAGTATGAAGAACAATAAGTTTTAAAGATTTTTCCCTAACTCTCAAACCCTAATACAATTTCAGCTAAATGTTTTTGATTGCCAAAAAAAAAACTGCCTTCCAACTATTACAATCCATCTCCTTTTATATTAATTTACAAAAGCTTACTTGCAAAGAGGAGAAGAAGAGAAATCATTACTATGATTTTCGCGATTTCTTCGTCAACCTTGCTGCTTCTTTTATCCAATCGCATTCCCCAAAATGAAGGCGGCAAGTTTCAAATCAAATAAAGCTGGGGCGCTTCAGGTCGTGGGCCGCGACCTAACTCGCGAGCCGCGAGTTGGTCCTGTTGCGTTTTCTGCTTTATTTCTTTCCCTCTTCTGATATCAATACTAACAAAAATAATAAAGCTAATAATAATAATAATAATAATAATTAATTATACTAATAATATTATTGACATACATAGAAATAAAAGTAGAAGTTGTAGATATTTAGCTAATAAAAAATTATAAAAAGAAAATAGAAGATAATAAAATAATATAAAAATAAAGCTCTATCATGTACTGTAGGGGGATGGTTTTCAGCTGTGTCCCATTATTCGTTTCACTTCACTCACGAATCATGATTGGGTTTGATCGTCCTCAATTGGATTCGTTTGCGAGTCATATCTCCATGATTTGCAATTTGAATAGGTTAAGTTAACCTTAGTTTTAAAAAGCATGCCTCGCTTTGCGGCTTGTACGCCTCAAACTCAAACTTGCCTAAAAACTCCCTTCTAAGTAAGCTTAAGCCCACACAAGAGGCACACACCTTGGGTGCCTCAATGTGCTTTGCACTTTGTACACCCGGTGCACCTCCTTGTTGGCTGAGTAATTAACTTATGCTTGTTTGTTTGAAAAAGAAATAACATTTGAAACTCAAATTACTTGAATGTGAAGTTCAAGAAAATGTTGCTTTTTTAAGAAAAACTAAAAGTAGGTGAAGAAAATAACTTTGGGTACTCCTCTTATTTTCGTTATTATGGTTATGTGCTTAAGTGGTGTTTACTACAAGGAAAATGAATATTTTCAAGCTTGTTGATATTAATATAGGAATGTCACGTTGTTTTAAGTATTATTTATATCTAAAACTGACGTTAAGCTTTTTAGCAAAAAAAGTGTCTCGCCTACAAAAAGCTCACGTCTTGCGCCTATAATCGAAGGACCTTTTGCGTCTCAGTGCGTTTCGCGCTTTTTAAAACTAAGAAATAAGAAATTAAAAATCCAAACAGTAGAAGTCGGAAAATAAATAAAATACAAGAGGTCTATGCTTGATTTGTGCTTGATATGTGTTTGTGGTGTATTCATTTAGTGTCATCTACATGATGTCTATGCTTGATATGTGCTGGTGATGTATTCCTTTAACAATTGGTACTCACTGTTTGCTGACAATTTTTTATATTCCAATTCCTATGTTTCCCATTTTCTTTGATTGTAGATGATATTAATGACTATTTATTTGGGGTTCCATTTTAGCGTAATTCCCTTATTCACATGGCTAAAGTTATTTTATTACCATCTAAATGTTTTTCAATAATATTTGAAAGCTAGTCATCTTTTTACTTTTTTTGTTTATCTCGATCTCTTAAGTACATAGTAATTATCTTTGTGTTGGGAAAATGTAATAGACAAGGAAAAAAGTGCATTTAGGAAACTTGGTGCTTGTGATTTTTGAACAAATGGCATTTTATATGCTCAGTGCTTGATCTATCAAGACTTATTATGTTTGTTTATGTTTTTCCTCAGTCAAAAAGGAAAGATTTTGGAGCCTGTTACTAGGATTAAAAGCCCGAGACGAAGGTATGTTTTGTCTCGATCCCTTGGATGGAATGAAATTAACCTACAATGTTTCGTTGGTTGAGGGCTGTAAAAATTGTTTTTTTAGCATTGCTATCATATAAGGTTGATAACAAATCAGTGTTTGCTGATTTTATGTCTTGGCTATTTGTATAAAGTGAATCAGTTGGTTCAACTTACTAGTTTTAAAACATAGTACTCATGCTAGTGGTGGCTGTTGCACTTATTATGTAGCATCCACTGTGGTAGAATGTTTTTAGTGAATGCATGTCTATTACGAGTGATACAATGTTTGTATGTATCCTTTCTTCCTTGTCCCTAAATATAATTGATGGCATAACTTTGGTTAAGCTTTTTGCATACTAGAATTGTGTTGTTAGAAGGCAAGAATTATTGATGGAAGTAGCTCTTTATTTTATTGTTTCAGTATTGAAATTTTCGAGAGTCCCATTCTCGATGTAACAATTTTATAATTCTTTGGTTCATATTATAATAGATTGTAGTAAAATGATTCATTAAATCTAGTGCATTTCTTACTTATGTGAAGTTGCGGTTGATGTTTATTATCAAAAGTCTATTGTAAACAATCTTTTTGTTTTCACAAGGGTAAGGTTTCGTAAATCTAAGTCTGCAATCCCCAATTTTGCCAAGTTGGGAGTGCCACCTAATATCATTGGGTAAGTTGGAATGTTAATGTCGGAAAAAAAAAAATTGAGCGTGTGTGCCTGGTTTTCACTCATCTTTTATTAAGCCACGAATTCCTCACGTTGCTTTTGCCATACTCTTGGAAACATTGTGAGGTAGAGTGTGATAGCTGAACTTCAGGGGCTTGGGGGCTAGTTTAGCAGACATGGTGTGGCAGTTTATTCCAGTCTGATGCCTTTTTTGTTTTCAAGTCTTTGCTATTTTATACTAGGGTATATTTGTTTCTCTGTTGATAACTATAGTCACTATTGCTTTTAGTCATCGAGATGATTACGGTAGATATAGAGATAACAGAAGAAGTCGCAGCAGAAGTTTGGATAGGTATAATCGTGACAGGTATCGTGGAAGTGGAAGAGACAGAGATCATCGCCGTCGAAGTAGGAGTCACAGTTATACTCCTGATAACCATAGAGGTCGGGGTAGAGGTCGTGACAAAGATGAAAGAAGCTATCGTGGCAGAGTAGTTGAAAGGTTGCTACTTCCTTGTGCTTTTTTTTCCATAGTAATTTGGCTACAATTTCTTCTGTCAATTGACAATTTGATGTATTGGTTTGTGGTAGTGCCTCTCCGAGACAAAGTCCAAGTCCTCGTAGAAGTGTCACTCCACGGCGTAGTGCTTCACCTTGTAGTCCTTGCTCAAGAAGTCGTAGTCCTGAGAAACGCAACAATGATGAGTGATCAGCCTTCTTTTGCTGCTACTCGCCATGTCTTCAAGATGTTTCTCAATGTGGTGGGTCTGGCGGTTTTTGTAGCTTCTCACCTGGAAAGCTACCTGAGGTATGTTCTTGTGGTTGTTTAAATTCCTTTATTTCATGAGAACCAATATCTTGGTGTATGTCTCTAAATTGGCAGGAATGATGTCCTCATGCAATTGGAGAGGCAATGAACTGTAGATGAACATGAAGGTCAGATGATGTGATAATGTAGAAAAGTCGGTTTGTGCATGAGATTGGGATATATTGAACTGAACTTTTGGCTACGGTTTGATACTTTAATGGATGTAATGCATTTGCATACTTTGTTGTGGGTTTCCTTTAATGCTATATGGAACTTGCTGATGGCAGATGATGTGTCTTTGTGCCAGTTATTCAGAGACGTAACCCTGGTTTGTCTTTAGTCTTTTGCGTGCATTGTTTCATTTTCTGAAATACCTATCTGTTTTATTTTATTTGTTTTTTAATTTTTTATTTATGGGTGGGTGTTTATGCTTTATATGAAACATTATATATTGGATAATTTTAACTAAGCATGATCACATCTAGTATTTTAGCTTTGAGTGAGAAGAAATGAGGCTGACCAAAAAGCTGAAGGATGTGATGTTGGTGCTGCTAATGGCGCTTGTGTTCGTTTGATAGATGATAACTAACTTTATGTCAGTAGCTAAAAGGAATATACGGTCTCATGTCTGCTGAGCTGATCTTTATTGGTTTCTGTTTTACTGTGAACTTTTCTGATGGAAACGCTGGTGCTATTTCAAGTTGACTTATTGTTGTAAATCCCTGCAAGTCGGTGAGACTACTAGATTTGCGCTTTTGATGTGTGAATCAGTATTTGATCCATCATATTTGATTTTAAGAATTTTGTTCTCCATGATTTTTAGTTTTTTTTTTGATGGTCATGTCTCAAGAAAACTAGATTGCATGAGAGGAATGGTACCTGTGCTGTTGGACTTGTTACTGCCAATTATTGCAGCTTTTTTCATGTCGCTGATTCCACATGTGTAAAAAAATTTCGTGAGCTGTAGTGAGGAATGTATCCACAACAGTTGGGTGTGGTAACAGCCTTTTGTTCTTGATTGTGTTTTTTAGCTGTTTGAGACTACATAATCAACTGCATGTTAGTTTTTGACCTTTGTATTATGCGTTGGTAACTTGTATAGCTTATTGCTCGTGACTGTAGCTGCGCAGCAGTAGCTGAGCAACTTACTGTAGTTTATTGTCTCGTGTCCCCTGGTTGCTGCTTTGGCTGATAAATTGTCGGTGCCCTTTGTTGGGGTCGAGTCGTGCCATTTAAGGTTGGTCCAGTAACCGTTTTGAGCCTCTTGTAGCTGTAGTACGAGTCTATTTTTGGAACTGCCAGTAGAGCTGCGAAGTTGTGTGGTTGTGAGCTTACCTTTTTATTATTTACCATATTAATACTTTATGGGCAACAATAGGATTGCCCATATGTCCATCATTTGTCTCATCCTGTATTTCATTTTTGGTTTTGCACATGTCAGTTTAAAATCTCTTTTATGTTATTTCAAAAATTGGTGTGCCATGTTCCTAAATAATTAGCACAAGATGAGACATAGTAATGAGGTAGATCATTTGTTATTCTCTGTTGGGTTATCTCATTAAATTATAGGAAGCCATGAGAGGTAACTTGCTGGTTTCTAGTGATAGGAGTTAAATTGCTAAGGTGGTTTTGCAGTAGAAAAAGTGCCTGCAATGTTCATTTATATGCTCTGTTGCTTCCTTGGCCCAGTTTTTGAAGGCTATGGTCACACTGGAGTAACTTTATGTCTTTGGCTGGGATGGATTGGTAGAAATGGAACACAAATTTTTGCGAGAGACGGTCTTTTTGAAAGACCATCACTAATTGGGCCGGCCCATTAAATATTTTTTAAAATATTGTAAGTAAGCATTAAGATAGATATAAGTAGATATTTAAGATATTGTAAGTAGGCATTAAAAATATGATAAGTAAGTATTAAAAATAACTTAAGTAGGCATTAAGAATACGGTTTGTGAAATTTGAAGAAAATAAGTAAAATGATATTAAAAAAAAAATCTCAAAATGATTATTGGGGAAATTTATTTTTCAAAATAAGCACTTTTAGCTCTATGTTGGGGTTTGGTATTTGTTTGCATTTACAAATAGCGGTCTATTACTAAGTTGAGTGAAAAGAATTCAATTCATGCTGTTGGTGAGAGCGGCCCATTGCGGAGCTGACTTCTTTGTTGGGCTGCTCTTACTAATAGCGGTCGATTGCTGAGCTAAATTCCTTTGATTTAACTTAGTAATGGGCCGCTGATTGTAAGTAAGAACAAATAGTAAGTGTATATTGAGTCGGACTAATAGAGATTGTCTTACCATGACTGTGAAACGATCTCATTTGAGAATTTGTGTAATTTTTTTTATTTTAGTTAAATCAAAAATGACAAATGCAATTTCAAAGAAACTAATACTACTATAATACTCCCTCTGTTCTTTTTTATTTGTCCACTTTAAGTTCATCCCCTTTAAGTGAGAGAAAATTTAAATTAGACTTTTAAAGTATATATTAATGATGAAATATATTTATGTGAGATCTTGTTAGATTTGTCTTAATGTAAAGTTTTTTAATATATAATATTTATAATTTTTTATGATGCGTACTTGTGGATATTAAGACTTAAAATTTGCTAAAAATGCGTGCTAAAAGATATAGTGAACAAATAAAAAGAAATAGGAGTATTTTTTTTCAATTCTAATCAAATGTCTATTTATATTTTGCATGGTCATCAATATATTATTTCAATTGTGCATAATTAAAACATATAATTATGATATTAAATAAAATTTACATTTTATCAAATCCAAAAGATTCTAATTAAATATGTTTTAACTTATGGGTATTGCTAAATATTGCTATCCTTTTCATTTTATTGCCACCTCTATATTAATGAAATTACGAAAATGCCTCTAGACTTAAAATAACAATAATAATAATAATAATAACAATAATATTAATAATAATTATTATTATTATACTTATAATAAAAATAATAATAATGATAATAAAAATAAAAATAATATTTAAAATAATAATAATAATAATAATAATAATAATAAACCATGGCAATGAGTCTTTCTTCAACTTGACGACCCAACATCACTTTTGAAGTGACTACACCTCAACTATTGCCGCAATGCCGTAGAGAATAAAGCATTGGTGCACTGCCTAATTCACTAATTTATTACGAAGTGCAAATTATAGTCTAAAGATAGTAGAAGTAACTAACCAAACAATTACTCTGCTGTGGGGTGCAAATTGGCAATGTCAATAGTCAGTAGTCAGTTTTATGGATAGTCCAGTCGGTTTCAAGTATTTCAATTTCAGTAGAAAAATGCAGTAGCTGGAGTTGCGGCCACTATCAGCCGTCTAAAATCATCAATTTTCCTAATTCGTTTCTTTCGCATTGGTGATTGTACCCAACTTCTTTGTCGCCAATTATTCTTTTTATACTTCTCTCTCTGTTTTTAAGTAACGGTCACTGTTTGCTTTTTTTTATTTTTGAGAGACGGTCTCTATGAAAAATACATTAGATATTATTTAAATAGTCTAATTAATACAAATTAAAAGAGAAAACAAAAATATGAGCTTCTTATTTTAAAGTCGTCTCTTTGAAAAAAGGTCTAAAATAGCTGTATATTTTATTATTTTTTTCCACATCATACCTTGTTTTTAGTCATTGTTTGATGTACAATTGTTAGAATATTTTGGAAATGAAGAGGGTAATTAGTCCTATGTTCTAGATATATTTGATTTTTGTGTATTTTTTTTTTCACAATTCACTAACTTTACTTGTTTTCCAAAACTAATTCACCACAAGGAAAACTATTGATTTTCATTGGTTCTTATCTTCAATTTCTTAGATTGAATGGTTTTACTTGGATTATTCGAAATAACTAGATTATCATGATTTCTATGTCTTCAAATAACTAGATTAAAATAACTCATACCTTTTGAGTATTAAACAAGAATATTGACTAATTTATGGGATAAAGAAAGGGGTGTTCAAACATGTTTAATATTTGATTTTAAAATTTGGATAGTTTATCCGAAATCGAATTATCAATAAATTAGATATTTGGTGTTAAATTTTTTTGAATATATTACAACTTTACAAAAGCGGCATCTCTCTTGAGAAACCGTCTTTTTTAAAGATGATTTTCAAAAGCCCCGCTTATTATGTTAATTTAAAAAAAATTGACGCGCGCGTGTAATTATAATCTGAAAAGTCACATAATATATTTGGAGTTATAACATTTATTTGGGGTTATAACATAATATATTTGGTGTTATACCGGCATATATTTGAAGATTATAACTTAATTTATTTGGGGTTATAACATAATATATTTGAAGCTATAACAATATATATTTGAGGTTATAACATAATATATATGAGGTTATAACAACATATATTTGTGGTTATAATATTTTATATTTGGGGTTATAACATAATATATGGTTCGGTATATAATGGTCTGTGTTTGAGGGTATAGTATTTTTATAACACCAAATATATTATGTTATAACCCCAAATATATGTTGTTATAACTCCATATATATTATATTAGTACTTCAAATATACATTGTTACAACTCTAAATATATTATGTTATAACCCCAAATATATTATGTTATAACCCCAAATATATGTTGTTATAACCCTATATATATTATGTTATAACCTCACATATATATATTATTATAACTTCAAATATATTATGTTATAATCCAAAATAAAATATGTTATAAACTTCAAATATATGCTGGTATAATACCAAATATATTATGTTATAACCCCAAATAAATGTTGTTATAACTCCAAATGTATTATGTAACTTTTCACATTACAGTTACACGCGCGCGTCATTTTTTTTTTTAAATTAACATAATGGGCTGGACTTTTGAGAACCATCTTTAAAAAAAAACGGTCTCAAGTAAAAATTGTTGTTACAAAAGGAGTAAAAAAGCCTCTTTTATTTCTCTTTCAATCTCGCTATTTTCTCAAAGTCTTTTCTTTTCCCTCTAGTTGCTCAAAGCCCCAAAAGTTAAGTAGATTTGACGGATGTTGAAAACCTAGAGCTGTTCAAAAGTGATCCGACCCGAAAATTTGATTCGAAATCGAAAATAAACCGACCCGAAAATATATTCTTTTTTTAGGTTTATCAAACCGACATTACTCGATCCGAAGCTATACCCGAACCGGTTGACAACCGAAAATGGAAAAATTGAACTCGAGCTGTAACCGATTTTTCTAACCAACACATAACCGTTAACCGAGAATACCCGAACGTAATAATGACCGACCCGAATCATGCTCGAGACTGAACTCAATCCGGCTAAAACCTACTTAACCCGATTGAAGTTTAGATCAAACTACTGTAAACCTAAACCAATTTTTTACATAGAAGTATGATCGACTCATATTCAATCATCTTATTAGTCATTTTAATAAAGTGATAAATTTTTTAATAAAATAAATTTTATAAATACATGGTTTCATATATTTAGAGTTAATAATCAATGATCAATGTTTATTTAACTACTTTAATCGAATTAGATAAAAATTGATAGCACTTTATAATTTTAATTTATGGTCAAACAAGTAAAAGTAACAATGTATTAATGATCACTAATTGATTTGCATTTTCACTATTTTGCTTTAAGTAAAGAAATCTTTTCATCAATTAAAAAATGACTAACAACTTAATCTAATATTGACTCGATCAACAGTAATTAGTAATTCGCAATTCGTAGCCAAATTCTACTTGAAAAATACCCGAACCCGATCTGCACCAGGTAAAACCGAACCAATTATTAACCGATGACAACCCGAGACCGATTGAAACTCGACACGAACTTCAACCGACACCGAACTGATGCTAACCCGATAGCTCGAATAACCGATCTTCAACCAAACCGTGAATAATCGACCCGACCCAGTGTGACCCGTCGCAACACGCATCCGAAATATAACTGATCCGAAATACAATCGAATGACACCCGTCCGAAACCGACCTTATCACCCGAATGAACACCTTTATGAAAACCCATAAGCTTTTTTAAAAGGTCCTCAGAAAATGTGAAACAAATAAGTAAAATTAACCAAAAAAATAAAAAAATTGAGATTCGGCTAAATTTAATTTTTAAAATAAGTGTTTTTATGTCCAAGCCTAAGGTTAGATTAGTTCGCGGTTACTAACAACAAACAAAAAAATTGGTCAAAAAAAGTCAAAATTGATTATTTTGGAGAGAATGTCATACAATTAGAAGAGACAAAAAAGTAGAAATTATGTTTCTTTGCAGTTAGTAACGCGAACAAACATGTTTTTAATTTTTTTTGTCCCTCCTATTGTTGTGTTTGTTCGCAGTTATTAACTGTGAACAAACAATTTTAACTTCTTTTAACCAATTTTTTTGTTCGCTGTCAATAATTGCGAACTACATTAACCTTAAGCTCGTACATAAAGATACTTATTTTTAGAATTAAGTTTACCTAAGCTCAATTTTATTTTATTTTATTTTATTTTATTTTTAGTTTTGCTTATTTCTTTCACATTTTCTCATTTGAAAGACCTAAACTTTCTGATTTTGACCGAGGATATTGAGATTTCTAAGCCTAGTACAGTTGTACTCCCGAATATAAATTTATTCTTGATAACTTTTGACCAAAAGAGACCATAATAGTTAGATTCGGATCATGATTTTTAGTAGAAGTATTTGAAAATTGAATATTTAGATTTTTAAATTCGGGTTGATTTGATATTTAGTTTTAAATAGATAAAGGATCTATTTTTTTTTATTTGATTCGTACCTTTTTATAGAGGTATAATTCTTATTTGTAATTGATTAAGAACAAATAATAAGTGAGATAAAATTATAAATGATTGAGAATAAAAGAGATAATAAATTTATGGGTAATATTAAAGTAAAATGTAGGGTCCATTATTAAAAACCGATATGGTGCAAAGTAAAAGGAAAAACACTAAATAAATATTAAGTGCAAATTAAATAGAATAGTGATAGTAAAATTAAAAAATAAGGGTTTAGTTATTTATTACTAATTGTAGTGCTGACGGCTAAGGGCACTAAGGTCTTGTATTAATTTTTATCTTTATGTAAATAATTTAATGTAATTTGATAATTTGATAATTTAATGTAAAATGGTAAATATTAAACAAGACAAGGGATGGAATCTCACCTCTATAATTGTTTTATGTAATAATAATAAAAAAAAGAAGAATAGGATTGACTTAATCAACAACTAAATGATAATTTAACGCTGATGTTAGTTGATGATGTGAAATAATTCTGGTAATTAATATATTTAACAGCCTGAAATATTATAATTATTATTTTAGCGGATACTACAAAAGTACAGAACATCACTTTCTTTGTCGTTGATTTAATCTTGTGCACAAAAATCTTCCAGAATCAGAGGCATTAGGTGGCAAATACTCATTCAACCATGTTGAATACTACGAAATTTAAAGAAATTAACATCACATGTCATTCAAAACTGGCGACTTTGCTTCATTAAAGGACGTTTTAAAAAAATCTAAATTTAGTATTACTCAACGGATACAATTTAGAAAATTATGAATTATTTTAGTCATGGAAAACTTTTTCTTTTATTTTTATTTTTATTGTATGATTTCAGTTCTCGCCGTTTATGAAAAGGGTTTACTCTTCTTTTCTTTGCGAGTAAAATTCTCTGATTTTACTCCGATTATGAAATGAAATGGAATGTAATATGGAAATATAATATCAATTCTTCATCTCCGTCTAGTTTGTCGGAAATTATCCTTACCTCGAAATCTGAAAAATATATCACTCCGAATAAATTAATGTTTTTTTAACGAAAATAATAGTGGGTTCTGAATAATAATCTTTTATCCTCTCAGAATTGTCATCATCATAAATAAACTTATAGGATATAAAGGAGGGGGGAGTACATTTGGAAGTCAACAGACTCGAGAACTTTTTTATGTGGACAAACAAGTTGTATAAATACCATCAATAAAATATGATTCTAAATCAAACTAAAATCTTAGATCTGATGTTAAAAATTAAATAATCAAATTACTTTTTATAGCCAAAAAGATAGAAAAATTCATAATTTTAATTAGCTCAATCCCAAAAAGGTAGCTATGCCCTCTAAAAAATCTCTGTTTCCTCTATTTCCCTTGCTGTTTTGCATGATGCTATACTTTTCATTCAGTTGCACCTTTTCTGGTGCAACTCAACAAGAAGCAGAAGCTCTTATCAAATGGAAAGAAAGCTTACATAGTCTAAATCAATCATTTTTGTCATCTTGGTCACTTCCAAATGATGAATTTAGGTCAATTACTGTTGCTCCATGCTATTGGCTTGGTGTTGGCTGTGTTAATGGTAGTGTTACAAGGTTAAACTTAACCAATGTGGGTTTAACAGGCACTTTAAAAGCCTTTAATTTCTCATCTTTGCCTAATCTATCTTTCCTTGATCTTCATGATAATAATCTTTTTGGAAATATCCCTTCTTCAATCACTAATCTTACTAAACTTACTAGTCTTCACTTGGGTAACAACAAATTCAGTGGGAAGATACCCACAGAACTTGGGAAAATGAGTGCCCTTAAGAATTTGAACTTCATTAATAATTTTCTTTTTGGGAATATCCCATCTTCTCTTGGCAATCTTTCCTCTCTTTCTCTCCTTATCCTTGGAAATAATCGGTTAGTGGGTAGGATTCCTCCTGAGCTAGGACAGTTGACAGCAATAAACGAGCTTCGGATCAATTTGAATAACCTTACAGGTCCTATACCGCCTTCTATTGGTAATCTAATTGGCTTGAAAGTTTTGTCTTTGTATGGGAATAATTTATCAGGTATATTACCAAAAGAGTTTGATAAACTCACTAATTTAACCTTATGTTACTTGTCAAATAATACCATATCTGGCTCATTACCTGAGAAAATTTGCCAAGGTGGTATACTTCAAGATTTTTGTGCAAGTAATAACAGGTTTTCAGGTTCTGTACCTAAAGGGTTGAGAAACTGTACCAGTTTGACAAGGTTAAGGCTTGATAGAAACCATCTTGTGGGGAACATATCAGAAGATTTTGGGGTGTACCCAGTTCTTGATTACATTGATTTGAGCTATAATAGCTTTGAGGGTCAGATTTCTTCCAATTGGGCAAAGTGTAAGAACATGACTAGTCTCAAGATTTCTGATAATCATATTACTGGTGTAATACCTCCAGAGTTAGGAAATGCAACCATGTTGCATTTTCTTGATTTGTCATCGAATCGTTTAGTGGGTAATATTCCGAAAGAATTGGGAAATTTGCAGTCATTGTTTAACCTCACATTGAGCAATAACAGGCTTTCGGGGAACATTCCCAATGAACTTGGAAATCTGGTCAATTTAGACTATCTTGATCTTGGCGCGAATGATTTGATTGGAAAAATCCCGGAGGAAATTGGTAATTGTGTCAGGATGCTTTACTTGAATCTGAGTAGAAACAGCTTGCGTGGAGCTATTCCATGGCAGATAGGGAATCTTGTGGAGCTACAAGAAGTGTTAGACTTGAGCAGAAACTCACTTTCTGGTGAGATTCCCTTACAACTTGGAAATTTGGATAAATTGGTGGTGTTAGATCTCTCCTCTAACCATCTTTCGGGCCAAATTCCATGGACATTCGATCAATTGCTAAGTTTGATGCATTTTGATGTGTCCTACAACAATCTTGAAGGTCCAATTCCTGATAGCAAAGTGTTCATGAACATGTCCATCAACTCATTCATCAGAAACAAAGCTTTATGTGGAAACATGACAGGCTTAATGCCTTGCCCTAGAACACTGGAAAATTCTAAAGGAAAAGGCAAAGATCTTGTGCAACTAATCACTGCTCCTGTCGTCGGAGTAGGAGTTTTTCTATGTATCATTGTGTCGGTTGCCCTTTGTATGCATAAAAGTGGTATAAGGGAAGGAAATCGGAATGTACATAGACAAGACACACATCGAGAAAATATGTTTTCGGTTTGGGACTTTGATGGAAGGCTGGTGTATGATGACATAAAAGAAGCGACAGAAGGTTTTGACACAAAGTATTGTATAGGAGAAGGCGGACATGGAAGTGTGTATAAAGCAGTACTTTCAACAGGGCAAATTGTTGCTGTTAAGAAGCTGAAAACTTTACAAAACCCAGGTTTTGAAAATCAAAAGAAATTCGAGTCACAAATAGAAGCATTAACTAAGATGAGACATCGTAATATTGTGAAGCTCCATGGGTTCTGCTTTCATCCACAACATTCATTGTTGGTTTGTGAGTACTTGGAGCGCGGTAGCTTGGGTAACTTACTTAAGAATGAAAAGGAAGCAATAGAATTGAATTGGGAGAAGAGGGTAAATGTGATTAAGGGGATCGCCTATGCAATTTGTTACCTGCACTATGATTGTTCTCCTCCAATAATCCACAGAGATATTTCTTCCAACAATGTGTTACTTGATGTAAATTACGAAGCTCGAGTTTCCGATTTTGGCACAGCCAGGCTTATAAGTCAGGAATCTTCTAACTTCACTGAGCTTGCTGGAACATTTGGATACATTGCTCCTGGTAATTTCTCTTTTTCTCTTCTTATTCAACAGTTTATGCACATCACTTCAATATTTATCAAGAATGTTGTCATGTGACTCTGTCATACTGTACTATTGCACCGGTTCTGAAAGATTCCTGGATTTCTAATTTATATAAGATTAAATTTGCTCAACCAAAAACTTAAGCTAATGACTGGAGTTATACTCTATATGTTTTATACTTTATCACGCCTCCTCACACAAAAGTTCTCTGGGCTAAAGGGCGGATGTAATCCTCATACATGGTGTTTTGATATTCCACTTGAAATAATGAGTAGACGAGATTCAACATTGTGACCTTTTGTCACATTATATTTTGAATTTTAATACTATATCAAGAAACCAACTCAGCCAATAGCTCAGGGCTAATGGTTATAACCCCAATATGTGTTTTTTACTCTATCAATAAGCAGTAATACTTCAAGGGATTTTCAATACACATAGACTCAAAAGATACAAAGATAAAATATATTTTATGCTTATAAGCATCAAATTAAACTAAACTGAATTGAATTGATTTTACTGATTGATTAGAGCTAGTTTGATATCTAGTGTTTTGGTGTGTCAATAAATACATTGCTCTAGTTAGATATGCACTAATAAACACAAACAAACATATTTCATATCTTCCTGCAGAGCTTGCTTATACAATGAAACCCACCAAGAAATGTGATGTTTACAGCTTCGGAGTTTTAGCACTAGAAATTATATTGGGAAGTCATCCAGGAAACCTTATATCTCCATCTTCAAGCTCTTCAGTCGAGTCCTCAGCATCATCCTCATCGCCAATATATCACACTTTACTCGAAATCAGCTCTAAATCTAGCTTTAAAGATCTCTTAGACCCTCGTCTAGCATATCCTTCACCAGACGTGGCTAAAGAGATGGCTATCATCATTAAATTAGCTTTGGAGTGCATTAACACTGATCCACAGTTTAGACCAACCATACAATATGTTTGTCACCAAATGCAACCAACGCGAAAAATAGCTGACTTTTCTGTGCTGAAGAAATGTGAAAGTGAAAGCGAAGGCGATATGAGCATGAGATCTACCAGTTCTTCAAGTCATAATGATGATTTAGTATGATTTATATCAAAACAAGAGGAGTTTTGTTTAGGATACCTCCCAAGTCCCAATCTTTGGTATGTTTAGTTGGCCAAGATGGTTATGAATTAAGACATTAAAGCTCTCCAATCTTATATTTGGATGTCTATGTACTTTGGTTTTCCATCTACGACAAAATTTATGTGTTTATCATAATTGTGCACTTCAAATATAAATTATAATGATTTCTCTTTTATTGAGTATTTTCTTTGTTTTCTATTGGTCTAATTTACACATTATTTTGTTTCATTGGAGGGAAAGCTATTTGGATTTTGACTTAATATGGTTTAAATTTGGATTTTCGGAAAGCAAAATGAAGATGATTTGATTTTAGATAAAAATCAAAACCGCAAATTAAAATTTTATCTGTAACACCCTGAATTTTCGACCCCTTGTACGAAACCAAAACCGTAAAGGACGGGAGGAAATTCGGGTGTTACATTAAAATAAAATAATAATAATAAAATTTTAAAATGTCAGTGGAAATTTCGACAGCATCTGCCCTAAAACTGTGCGCCTTTGTAGAAAAAAAAATGTTATTTAGAATCTAATAAAGTAAAGACATCAACGGCCTATCAAAACTATATCACGGCGGAATGATTCATCTCCGGTTTCTCTAAAGATCATGTCAAGCATGGATCGTGGTTCCAATGTAAACGTTTGAGTTTCAAATGACAAAACTTTTAATCTAAAAAACATACAAAGTTATAAACTACTTCAAAATTAATTTAATATAATTATAAAATATCCAAAAGTTATTAAAATATTAGTTAATGACGTCAGAAAATCTCAAAGTGTTACATTATCCCTAAATACTATTTTTTTAAATCATTTATAGTAATTTTTATATATAACATTATTTTATTGTATTCATTTCAACATATACTTTCAAGACGTAAATATAATGTCACCGATATTTTTTAAAAGATAATTCTATTTTATCAGTGGTAAAAAAAATTATATTAATAGATGTGAAAACCATTAATTTTCAATAAGCAAAACAAAAAGATTTTGGTGAAATACACTAATTACAATTCAAAGAAGAAAAGGACTGGCGATGACTAAAGTTTTAAATTTTTGGCCAGTATAAAAAATTTTGAAGTACGACTTAGTTGAAGACCTTTTTGGTGTAATTTTGGCCACTAAATTAGTAAATATCTAGCTTGATAATTGATCCAGTCCATTTCTCTAGAAGCATGCAAAATTTTCAAAAAGAAAACAAAAGGTGTAACATAAATTCAAATTTTCAATCATTTTATAATTTTCCAATTACAAATTAAGCGCACATAATACATACAACAATTTAAACGAAAAATTAAAGCACCAATGTGCTCTATATCCTTCAAAATTATATTACAAGATCCATGTGCAAAAAAAAAAAAAAAAAGTATAAAGTTCTCTCAATAATCATGTGACAAAGTCCATGATCTTACATTCATATATTCAAGTGAATTAATCTCATCCAAAATTATAAAACCAAAAATCCTTATTGTCTTGGTCAAAATCAATGCATGATTAACTTATAATGAAAACAAATTGTCTCCTTTAAAAAACTCTCAAAGTAAAAATAGAAATGTAGTAGATTTTATGGGTTAATTAGTGTGATCTAGCAAACACCATTAGTCCTAGACTTCTTATCATCAACAAATTTCTTCCAAATACTGCAAACCTCCATTTGCATCTGCAAAGCAGTCTTTTTCCTAGACACTGTAGTATCAGCATCTTCTTGGGTGTTTGCCAGAGTTAACTTAGCATTAGCACGAGCAGGAAGAGCGTCCAGCTCGGTTAGAACTTTCTCGATGTCAGCAACAAGACGGTCTGCGAGGGTTCGAGAGAAGTCCTCTCGGATGACAACACGCAGTACTGTTACGTGTTGTGCGTCTGGGGGCATTGTGTATGCTGGCACAATCCACCCGAACCTACGTAACATGTCTGAGATTTCGAACTCGTTGTGAAGGCTGTTGTCTTTTAAGGAGAATGCTACTAATGGAACTCCTATGTCTTTGGATACGACGTTGAATCGCCCTGTGTTTTCGATTCCTTTTCTCAAAATCATGGCATTCTCTTGGCAATTCTCCATAATGTTCTTGTATCCCTATAATAGAGATAATAATACACATTTATTAGAGAAAAATTTCTTAAATAAAGGCAAACTGAATCAGCATATTTTATTCGTTATTTCAATGTTATTAATTGACTTTCATCTAAACAGATTTTGAATGGTCAGACGGACATAACATTACCTTTGAGATCTGTATTTAATTGGTTCTTGATGACAAAGTGTTGGTGCTCCCATGTGTAGTAAATTTGACTACTTAGTAAGATACTCCTTTCGTGCACAGGTTTTGCTACATTTTCATTTTAGTCTGTCCTATGAGATTTGCTATATTTTCATTTTTGTCTATAACTCATGCTCTTTTTTTAATTCTCATCTACATATTTAATATATCTTTTTATCTTATTCACAAATTTCTTCCACTTTTCCATGAATCACAAATTTACAATTTTTATCTACTGTTATTTTCTTGGATTTGCTCAAATGTTCTTATAGCGAATGTTAAACAAGACAGAGGGAGTAGTGCACAATGCCACCTATCACCGTATGATTTTGGGATGCTACCCTTTTGACTTGTGATCACTGACCAGTTTAATCAAAGACGTATAAATTTTTGGCCTCATAATATTCACAAGCTTCTGGAAGACTTACCTCAAAACCCAAGCGAATTAGCTGATAATACTGAGCAATAATTTGACTTGATCCTACATTATCCATTTAAGTTGATTAGAAAACAGACATAAGAAAGTACTTTGCCACAAATGGATAAGTGTTGAGCCTTGAAAAGAAATTGATACCTTTTGAAAAATTGAGAGTGAAGGTGGGTTGGTCAGCACCAAGGTAGTTGATGTGGAAGATAAGTTCTTCAGGTAAGTCTTCCTTGCTCCTCCAAATGACCCACCCAACACCAGCATACACAAGTCCATACTTGTGACCACTAACATTGATACTCTTCACCAATGGCAATCTGAAGTCCCAGACCAGATCTGGGTACAAAAATGGTGCAATGAAACCACCACTTGCTGCATCCACATGAATTGGTGTATCCCATCTGCACATGTTGGAAATATTTCATATGTGAGAAAGGTCATTGCTAAAATAGTGGGTTGTAGACATGTATATAATATTTGATGGGTAATCCTCCTAATACTATATGGTTTTGGAAAAGAGTGAAATTCATCAAGTGTTGTATTCAAGCTAACGCTCATTACTCGTGGATTTGTTAGCCCGAGCCCATGGGTGTCCACACAAGTGGGCTCATGAGGTGATCATGTGACCAATTGTCACGGTCTAATAGCACATATATACAAAGTCAAGGAGAAAGTTGGTCATTTCTTTAATTAAAGTGGAAAAACAAGGTTGCATTGCATCAAATCATATCATCAGTCAAGTCGTAAATTAAAAAGATATGTTTTAAGTCGGTTCAAGGATATCAATTAATCAATGAAAAGGTGCAATATCATCGAATTTACAAAGCCAAATGTGGATAAACTATTGTCAAAGTATATAACATATTCTGGGACCTCAAGCATTCCTTGGCAAATATGAAAACAGCGTTTTCTTTTACAGTATGGAACATACCCAGTTTCTTTGTTCTTGGCCTCAAGGAGGTCGTTCAACATCTTAACATCTTCAAACTCTCCATTGAGAGTGGATCCAAGGATAGCAGCAACACAGATGGTGTTCTCATCAACCATTTCCACAGCCTTCTCAGGGTCCATCACATAGTATCCATCACTCAGCTTAACTTCCTTTAACTCTACCTCAAAATATCTTGCAAATTTCTCCCAGCAAACCTAAATATATACAAAAGCAATTATTGAAACCCTCAATGAGAATAGTAGCCTAAAACTATGCTTATACATGTACTTTTTATCCCTCAAACCTAACCAAAGGCGCTTGTGGCTTAATGAATAGAGCATTTGCGTGTTGAGCAGAAGGTTTGGGATTCGACTTCTATTGGGCGTAGATATCAGCTGGGAGTTTCTTAATTACGCGCATCCTCTTTACTCCCTCCTTGAGGGGAATAGGTATGGCTTGTCCACATCTTTCAAGAAAAAAAGACCCCTATCCGGATCCTGCCTTATGCGGATACTGGGAGTGTTCTTTACCTTAAATGGTGAAAATCAGTAAATACTAAGTGGCAACACAAATTTACCTGAACATTGGCCCCAGTGACAATGTTGGGCTTGTCAGTGGGTAAGCCCAAGGCCTTTCTCTTGTTTTGCCATCTCCTCTTAAAAGCGAGACCAGCAAGCATGATGGCCTCAGAGGACCCAACTGTTCCCACTCCAACAGCAACCTCAGCATCTCCAAGTGGTGCATTAAACAAATTGGCTATCATGTTCACACATCTATTCTGCTCCCCAAACAGTTACATCAACAAAATCTAATCAGTCCATCGTTAATATGTCATCAATAATGAATGATATGAACATAAACATGTGTTAGGTACTTGATGAAAAAGTTTATTGCTATTTTTTAGGTGAAAATTGAGTACTCCATGTCTCAATACTTCATTCATCAATGTAAAAAAGATTCATATTCATCTCAATTTATCATGACCATTTTAAAAAGCAATGTCCGGAATAAAGGTAGATAAGAATTATGGCAAAAAGATAAGAAACCAAATAAGATCTGTAGGAGAAAATTCCACGAATATAGAAATTCCTATTTTCATCATTCTGTTTGCCATAACACTTTACTAGTTCGTTTATATTGTAAAATGCAGCAAAAGCAGTTCGTAGATTTGATAATTTCAAAATAGTCATTCTATTTGCTATACATTATTATGTTGTAAAATTATCTGAAAACGGTAAAAAGTATTCGGCATGTTGGCAATTAAAATACAAATCAAATAAATAATTATAATGTTCATCAATCACTCACGATTGAATAATATAAGATTATCAAATGACCATAGATAGTCAATATAGAAAGTAAAAAAATATTTTAGATGAATTTTAATTTTTCTATATTTTTATTTTGATTTTGACTTGATAATCTCTGTGTTTAATTTGTTTGTTTTTTATCTAATTGGTTTTTGCATTATTCAAAGAATACACACTAATAAAGTAAATTCACACAAAATCAAAAGGATAAAAAATTAGCTAGATTTATCAACGTGTACTTATGAACTTCAAAATAATTTTGATGAACATATGGACTTCAGAACTTCTAGGGAGTTCTGTTAGTAGCAAACCTTTCAGGCTCACTGCCAACATATATCCTCCATTATAGGAGTTTTATTATGTTCAAAAGCTTCACTTTTGACTGATAAAGCATGTTAGTGAGCTTACCTTTCTACCTAACATTCTCTATATGCTTTTGTATAAAATATTTGAAAAATTGATAAAAGGAAAACATTTCTTTAGACGTGTATCGATATGAATAATAAAATAAATGACAGTATATTGCATACATCTATTGTAAGACCTAATTAACTTTCATGGAGTCGTCCGCAAATTTTATACTCCCTCCTATTCAGCTTAAATGTCCCATTTGACTTTTCACACTTATCAAGACAACATTTTAATCCTTAATATCTTAAATTATTCTTAATTAAAAATTATAAAAAGTTGATATTAATAATCCTTGTATTGAGACGAATTAAACAAGATCCCACATGACTATGTTTTAACTTATAAATTAAGAGTAAAATACAAATTAAGAGTGATAAGTGAATAGTGCCAAAAATCAAATGGGACATTTATGCTGAATAGGAGGTAGTATATCTTATTGAAGCGTGTGATTGTTGAGGTTTGAGAATCATCAGTTGATTGAATGCTTAAAGATGTTTTCTTTTACTTTTAAAATATAAAATTAATTCTCATAATTCATAAAAAAGATTTAATCCACCTTTATTTTGTCTATAGGGATTTTTATCTCAAATTAAAAACTATGATTATTAAAAACTTAACTGCAACATTATCTATATAAGTATGTTGCCATTATGTTGAAGTGTATATTTGCTCTCACATATGTGGGAGTCCCACATCGAAAAAAGAAAAATAAAGTATGTGATTTTAATAGTTAACCTCTCTTAGATACCTATTCTCTAATTTATTTGGTTTGCTCATACTCATTTCTAAATTTTAACCAATTATCCATCTTTAAAAGTTAAAAATAATATTATTAACCTTAATTATTTTAAAATAGAAATCCAAATTTTAGATAGTGCATTTGCATTGGAACTGCTGCACTAGCTTAGTTATAGGCCGATCAATGCAATGTTCCTACGCCAGCTTCATCCCCCCTTCACTAAAATCAAAGCCCATATAAAGTGTACTCTCCATTTGTTTGGTGCAAAAACAAGTGTATAATTTGTTTTGTGCAGAAATTATACATAATAAATTAACAGATTAATTAAAATAAATTAAAAACAATATAAACCAAATTTTTTCTCTAGATAATGTTTTTTTAGCTAATATGATAAATACTATATTTTTTATTCTTTTCATTGAATTATATAAGCCATGAAAGTCGATCATAATAAATATGATACAAAAAGTAGTAAATTGATTGTTAATGTAGACAAGATATTCACATGCATTATTATACTCAATGTGATTATTTCTCTTTTTATCCTTTTGTTTGCGCCTCTGATGAGAGGCACATGCAAAAGAAATATAAAAGTAAATATAAAAGTGAACAAAACCATTATAATTTTTCGTAATAATTATAAGAGCATATTAAGAAATACCGAAAATTAAATCTTGAATCAATTGAAGCGCATGAATTATTTTGCATTGAAAGAAGCTCATCCTTTTGTTTACTTCTATATTTTTTCTTTTATTTTTTTCATCTATTGCAATCATAAAATTAATAAATATAAGATTTGACAAGTTTTATTAATTTTCTAAATATATCAGTCTGTATGCCAAAAGACTTTTTTACGCTAGTTAGTTAACTTTTCATTTGTCTGAAATGGTAAGAGTTATTCATATCCACATCGATCGGTTTCTATTGAATCCCATGATTTAATTTTAACCAATGAATCCCATGATTTAATTTTAACCAATGTGGTTAGATTAGAGTTAATTTTCAACAAATACTTCTCCATTCCAACATACTTGCACCTAAAACTTTGTAAAACTTTGTATATATCATGCAGATACTATTTTCCATAACAATAGTACTACTAAAGCTTAAATTCCAATCCTATAGACTAAAATAATGAAGTTCACCTAAAATTTTCACATAATCCATCAATAATCAATATTATACTCTCTTGATTCCATAAACTTAAAGTAATTCATATACTCGAATACACAAAATTGTGAAGATGATTTATTTATATTATTAAATATAAATCCACAATTTTAAATCATCAACTTACGATTAATTTTCAAATATTATTCCATTTCATCACTATACTTTTTAGATTTGACTTTTTACGCAATTTAATAAGTTATTTTATTAAATTATATATTGAACTATATAGATCTAATTTAAAAATTATAAAAAGTTAATATTATGAAAATATGCAATTGAACAATTTAAAAAATTTTAATAATTTTAATTAAATATATTTTTTTTACACATTTCCCATATATAAAATAAGCCAATGTAACCGAGTATTTCAGCGTGGTGAGCGTTGAATAATAATGGATATTTAATGATCAACAATGTTCGATCACCGTAAAACAGTACTCAATGATATAAAGAAAAAGGAAAAAGTTAACCTGGAGTTCAGTGGTGACAGGGTACTCATCCATGTCAACATAATTTTTATTAATGGCAGCCATCATTAATTTATCGCACTCTGGTTCCATCCATGTTGTCACAAATGACGCCAAATTCAATCTCGGATTTCCATCCAACATCAATTCATCGTTTATAATCTGATACGCTGCTTCTTTCGGTATCGATTGTTCCGGCATCTTAAACCTGTTTTCATCACCAATCTCACACAATCACAAATATAATCTTACGTCGAACGAAAGCAAAAATCCGATTCATAAACTAACTAAATCAAAACCGATTTCAACAAAATCAAGTTAATCAGATGATTACGATCATATATAATAATACGAAAATCTAAATCCAAAAATTCCTTAAAAATATATTTGTTTGAGAATAGTATTTTGAATTTATGATTACCTAGGAAGGCAAACGCGAACATATCTGGAAGCAAAAGTGGAATGAACAGAAGCATCAGATTCAGAAGCTGCTTTAGAGAGCGCCATTTTTACGAATTTCTTCGATAATGTTTGTGTTTTGAAAAAAGAGAGAAGAATATTGATCGAGAAGGAAAATTAAATAGAGAGGATTGATTGGCGAAGAAGAAGGAAGTATGTCGTTTATATATTTATAGGAAGGATAGATGACTATTTACGGCAGAGTTCTAATCAAAACTTAAAATAATAATTATTAATTAGTAATTAGAAGAATTACAAGAATTAATTATAGATAATAAATAATAATTGTAAGAGATGTAATTTATTGATTATAGGAGAATGGTTTTGTTATGGAGTGTGGACCAGTTGTGTATTTGTATTAGAATAATAGATAGTTAAATGAAGGAGTACGTGTAAGAATGTTTCGAGTTGTCATTTTCATTAGGAATAATGTTAATTTATATAAGATTACAAATCATATTTTAGGAAATTAAATATTTTCCTAATACTCTACACAATCATAAAGATTTTACAAAATGTACATTCTAATATATTCTAAGAGTATGAACCAAGTTATATTCAAAGTATAAAAATAAAAGCTAATATTTTCATCTATTTTAATCAAATGAATGTCCTATTTGATTTTGTATCAATTTTAAGCATAAGAGGCACTACATGAGAGTAGTTAGGATTAATTGAGTTAACCTTAAAAAAAATAATCAATAAAAAATTAGTAAAAATTAGTTTTAATCAGTAAAAATCAATTATAAATCAGCTATATGAAAGATCCTTTTTAAAAAGATAATAAGATAATTGATATGAACCAGTCAATAAAATAAATTTGAACAATAGCAAGTATTGCATAACTTTGTTAATAGTGCTTTGTATTAACACCAATTACTACTCATATCATACATACTAATAAAAATTTTATCATACTACACGTATCAATTTTTAAGAATTAAGAGCCCTGATAAATGCAATTAGTTTAGTAGATTATAGTTGATTACATAATAATTTTATTTATCTAATTTAACATCTATGTTTTATTTAAAATTGGAGCTACATATAATAAATTATTTTAATGATTAAGTTTAGTACTTCTATTTACCTAAATTGAAATTTAATATGCTCAATTGAATGAAACATGTCATGTATTCAATAAATAGTTCAAATAAACGTAAGTAATTTATGATTAAAAAAAGTCATGTATTTTGGTAAATTTGTTGACGATAATATATAATTGCATCATTCTCTGAATATTATATTTTTATATATTTCATAATAATAAATTTGTGCATTGCGAGTTTCTAACTGTCTTTACTATTATATAACTACTAAATAGTTAACCTTTAAGATAAATGTTACAAGTACTAAAAGATGATAAAATAAATTTGAGAGATAAGGTTTTATATTAGTAATTTAATAGTTTTACACTCCTATATGTTACAACAAATAATTTGAATTTGTGAACATAAGTAGACCATTTTTTTATGATGATCATTTAAAATGGACCAAGTATACAATTATTGATTTTATAATGAAAAGGTTTAAGTATGCATATGGTATACAATAAATTTATTTATTTATGTAGTTTATATGATTGAGTGTTATTTTAGTTGGAGAATGTATTACTTTTTTACAGATTAGGTTTTTGGTTAGATTCTCACTGCCTTCTCTTCTATCTTTATAGGCTCATTCCAAATGTCCGACAGTCTAGCGCTCCCAGATAACAAGAGCCTCATATAGTGATACATAGTAACAAACTTCTTGTAGTTTATCAATCATGTATAGTTTAATTGGTGACATGTTTTCTCGAAATATTTGTTGGTTATGGCCGAAATTCAAAACCTACCAATAGAAAATATTTACAAAAATTTTAGTTTCTATATCTACATATTATTAATGGTTGACAAAAGACTACAAATTTATCATTAATAAATAGTACTCCTTCCACACCAATATAAATGTGCCATTTACTTGAGCACGGATATTAAGAGTGGTGTGGGGTCCATTAAAAAGGTAGTAGTTGGGTAAGTAGTGAAGGGTAATTAGTGAAGGATAGTTGGGTAAATAAGGTATATGGGTGTTTATTCGTAATTACTTGTGTGAACTAAGGATATTTAGGTAAAAAATGATTGACTAAAATAAAAATGTAACAATTAATATGGTTTTGCCAAATAAGAAAATATGACAATTATATTGACGTGAAGGATGTATTAAACATTTAAAAGGAAATAAATTCATATACTCTTTTGATCCCTCTTTGTCTATTCCCTCTCTTTTTCCTTAACTTAATTATGTATTTGCGCGTCAGCCTGTCGTTTTTCCGAAACATAAAAAACTACTTAATAGGAGTAATTAATTAGCAACTGGTATTTGGTATATAATAGTTTTAATGACAAAGTTTAGTTGTCAGATTCTTTGCTGAATTATAGAGTAATATTTGAGTAAATTTTATAATTCAGTATCTATTTCTTAAGCCAATCTTTATACCCAGAATATTTGCGTTTTTTAATTAACTGAAAATACAATTAGCCCTCGTGCTGTCATACTATACTATTGCATTATCTTTTATTTTCTTTATTATTTTTATTTTCATTTATTTTTTATATTGTTTTTATGTATATTTATGGTTGTGGAGGGCCGAACTTCCGTTGTATAATGTGGGCCACACTCAATTCTTTTCATTTGTAGGTTTTTTTTTTTTGATTACTAAATTCGATGATAATGCATTATGACTCAAGTATACATACATGTTATTTGGATCATAGAGTAAGAATTAAGTTGTGAGTTACACCAATATTATATATTTTTGTTTTTGCTCTTTATTAAAGAGAAATTTAAATTTGTTTTTTGAAGTATATATTTAAGACAAAATATATTTATGTGAGATCTTATTAATGTGTTTTGATGTAAAAAAATTTAATACATAAACTTTACAATTTTTTATTATGCGTACTATGAGATATCGAAACTCAAAATTTATTTTGAAATACGTTAAAAAGTATGGTGGACAAACAAAAAGAAACATGAAAATTAAAAAAAATCTACTCAAGTCGACAATAGAGACAATTGTCTAGACCCTATATTAAATTATGTACGATATATTAATTGAAGTTATTGAATAACATATACTTATAAATAAAAAAATTATCTTTTATTATTCTTCAATTGAATTTTAGTAATTTTGAAATACATATTAGAGAGCATTTAACATAGAAAATTTACAAACATCGTACTTTTTCATAACTTTAGCCACAATTTTTAATTAATTTTATTATTTGTCATTCAGCGTTTATTTATATTATAATCACTTTTAAGCCATAAAAATTTTAGAAACCGCCTTGAATTTTGGGATGTTTTTAGTTTTAACTATAAGCCTTATTTCGTCATACTTCTATCTATATATCTCTTAGAATCCACTCTATATAAAATTGGTTTGGGAAATAATTATAGCTAAAATTGTTGGTTAGTTTGACTAGTTGAAAGTAAAGGTGAAATAAAAATTTTGTGCTATTATTTTAGAAATTGGGCCCTAAAATATCAATTTAAAGGACTTTTTTTCAATTTAGTACAAAATCTTTTGTAAAATTACAATAAAATTTAACAAAAAATTAGTATTTTGAAAGTTGAAGCACTCCATACGTCGTTTTGAAAGTTCTGAAGTACTAGCAGGTGGTTTTGGTAGAAATGTCCAAAATTATTTAAAGAGCAAGTCTTGTATGAAATGGGTTTATACAAGTAGTCGAAATTATTTTTATTTAAAATATAAGTAATTGAGTTAAGCTTACACAATTGATAACTAAATAAAAATTTTTTATTAGTTTTTAAGAAAATAAAAATAAAATTGATTTTATATTAAGTCGTCTTATTGTGAGACTGATAAAATATTTGTCTTGAGTTTTGTACCGACACCCTTTACTCACAAAAGTTTAATCAACTATTCTACTTTGTAATATGCATACTTTATGCAATCATTTTGTATAAGAGGCTTTGGTATTGGAAGTATTTGCATCAAATCAGCTATTATGGAAACATTTGATAAAAAATTATTTATTAGCTTTTGATTGTTTATTAGAGAAAAATAAAATAAATGAAAAGGCCAAAGTCAATGAAAATTTACTATAAATAATTTTTTTAATTTCTTTAGTTAACTTTTTAACCGTTTAAAAATTAATTAATTTATTTAAAGACTTTTTTAAAATAAAAAAATCATAAGCTAAGAAAAAAACATTTGGACAACCATTAAAACTTGATGTAATTTGATTTTGTAATTTGTGGTGTGTTACTAGCTTTGTCATCAACACACACATCACGGCGTGAATTGATGCTTGTATTACACTCATAAACCCTCAATCACAAACCATTGGCGGTAGAATCAGGATAAAATAATTATGGGACTATTGGTGTAATTTTCAAATGGGAAAATGGTCGCTATTATACAAACACATTAGAATAAATAGTAGTCCCTCTGTTTCTTTAATTTAACATCAAAAAGAAAAAGTAAAGTTTTTAAAGAAAATATGAATATCCGGTAATAGAAAAAGAAACATAATAAGTCATATAGATATAATTAAATTAAAATTAATATGTATAAATGAAATTAAAAAAAATAATAAATTAATTTATAAAAATAATACTCCCTCCGAATCAATTTAGTTGTCCCATTTCCTTATTTGGCAAAATCTTTTTAGTTGTCTCATTTCTATTTTTGTCAATCTTTTTTTACCTAAATATTCTTAGTTTACACAAGTAATTACGAAAAAACTCCCATATACCTTACTTACCCAACTACCTTTCACTACTTATCCTTCACTACTTACCCTTTTTAATGGATCCCACACCATCCTTAATAACCATGCCCAAGCAAATGAGACATCTAAATTGATTCGGACGGTGTATATCTCAAAATGAAAAATAATGTTAAATATGAGAGATAGAGAAAGTAAAAGTAGAAATTTAAGATCTCAGAGATATTATGGAGCGACTTTTCAAAGAAGCATGTCCACATTATGGTAGATTTCAAAGAAATTTCCTTACGACTTCAACTGGGACATCTAATTATGAACGAAGTCATCGATTCATTCGTGAAGTATATGTTTATATTTAAAATACGTTGCAAACTATGGTACCTGATTCTAGCTAATTGTTTATTTTAGAATTTTAAATATGTTGCAAAATCTTTTTTTTTTTTTTTTTAATATGTGGAAACTAGAAAGGGAATCATTCTAGAATACTGAATAGTTTGAACACATATTACATATGTGTGTGAAACTACTTAATACAAGAATACCACACAATAATCACTCACTGTATTTGTTGATCATATCATCTAATAAAAAGACTGTAAAATATTATATGGTATTCTCACAATAATTTGTTATATAGAATAATTCTTCTCAAAGTTAATATCAATTTATATTTCTTAATAAAGGAGTAATATATGACAATTAGATGTTTTAAATTTTCTTAAAATATTATATTTTTGAATTAAAAAGGTACATAAGATTTCCAATTAAAGTTTCTTAGAATATATATATATTCGGGTTTTTTTTATGTTGAAGTATTTGCTAATCAATAAATTTTCTTCATTAAAAATTTTAATTTTCTAAAATATTTAATCAAGAAACAAAAGATATATGATAATCAAAAATTATTTTGAAAATAACAAAGCATCATTATAGTAATATTGTTAGAATATTATTTAGATTTGCCTTAAAAAATATGAGACCTTTAATTAATACTTATATTAACAATTGGATTTTTTCTCATCAAAAGAACTATATATTCTTAAATTCTCTATTTATTTTATAAAAAATGTTATAATTTTGTACTAATAACATATAGTTTTATATTTATTTAAAATTTGTATATATTTTATATACTTTTATACTAATAAGTTCATGCACTGCACGAATTTCTATACTAATTTTATTATATTAGCATCAAATCACTTCCTCTCTTCTTTAAAGTTTTTTCTACAAGGAATGTTCACTAAAATTAAGAAAAATATAATTTTAGACGAAGTATAAAGCATTATTTTATTGCATATTAAATTTAATAGCATGTCTTGTATGAGACCGTCTCACCATAAGATGAATCCAAATAGTTATCCAATTTTTCTAATTGATCACTTTAAGATTATAAGTGATTACTTTAAAAATATAAGTGATCACTTTACACTTATAAGTGATCATTTTAAATTAAGACGGTAAGTGTATATTGAACCAACCCAATAAACATGATTTCACTGTGAGACCTTCTCATTTGATAACTAGTGTATATTTAATGGAGGAAAAGTGAAAATCACAAACATTAATAAATATTAATATAAAATTAGTAGAAAAACATGGAGACCACAACTATTAGAAAATTTTTAAATAAAGTTAGTGTGAAACATGTGGGACTATTAGTAAAATAAAAATGTTAAAATAAAGTTAGTGAATAATATATGGGAAATATAAGTATTACTAAAATATTAAAATGAGGATAAACAATGTTAAATTGTTAATTATATTTAAAATTTGTGATATAATTAGAAAGAATATTAAGAATGGAAAAACAAATGAAATAATTTTAAATGATACTAAATGAGAACAACTTTAAGAAAAAAATAAGTAAATGATTATTAAAGTGCGCAAATATATATCCTTATCACTTAAATTCTTAATTCATTCTTAATTTAAATATCCTAAAAAAAAATTCTTAACTTAAACGTAATGTAATATTTAAGATCAATAGATTTTTCTTATATCATAAATTTTGGAGAATTTTAATAACAATGACAATTAAATTAGTTAAAATGAAACATAGAATAGAGGCCAAGTTACGTTGATAAGAATGTATTTTGTAGTAATTCTTGATTCCTTGCCGGTTGGATTGTTTGTTAGAACAAACTTCATCAGACACTTGTATAAAAGGGGTGTACTACCCTTCTTTTACCCACTGAGTAAAATGACAAACACTTTGCATGTATTTTTTCCCTTCTTTTCATGGTATGCTATGGCTGTGCACCTACTCTAAGCTTCTCACATGGTAACAGAGCAGGTTCTCTGATTACAGTAGGTTTGTTCGTTCATTTTTTTTACAGTCTTTTCTTCGTTTTCTTCTTGTTCTTTTCTTCGCCATAGCATATCTGTTCTTTCTTCTTCTTTTTCTCGCACTATTTTCTTGTTCTCTTTCTTCATTCATCAGGTCTGTTCTTCTTTTTTTTTGTTCACCATGACTGAAACATCTGGTCACGTTTCATCTGATAATCAAGTATCTCAACAAATTCATATTGATCTTACTCAAAATCCTGCATCCGTATATTATCTTCATCCTTCTGACCATGCTAGTACTAAACTTGTCAATACACCTTTTGATGGTAATGGATTTGGTGATTGGAAGCGCTCAGTTATAATTTGATTAATAGCCAAATACAAACTATGCTTTGTCGATGGTACGCTTTCTTAACCATCAGATAATGCTTTAGAAATGAAAGCTTGGGAGCGGTGCAACATTATGGTACTCGCCTGGCTTATCGCTTCATTAGATTGTGTTGTTGCCAAAAGTGTTATGTACAACAAATATGCTTCAGAGATTTGGAGGAACGATTTGGAGTCTCTACTTCTGCACAAATTTATTCTCTACATGATGCATTGTCTAATATTTCACAAGAAACCAATATGAGCATCACTGATTATTTTACTAAGGTGAAATCTCTTTGGGACGAACTTGATAATCTAATTCTTTACTTGTACTTGCAATGGTTACAGCTGTAGTTTAACAAAAAAGGTGTTGAAGCTTCAATAAGATCAATGCCTCATGAGTTTTCTTATGAAGGTTGATGATCAGTACAGTCCGATCAAAACTAATATACTCATGCTACTAGAACTTCCTTATGTTTCTACTGCTTATTGTATATTGTGTCAAGTGTAAAAACATAAGGAGCTCACTCGCCTCAATACTACTCCTCCTTCCGAATCTTTGGCGTTTGTTGTCAATAAGAAGCAGTTTTATGACAATTATTCTACTACTAACCGATGTTATAAGCCTTCTTCCTAAGATTCTACAGTTTATGCAAGAAATAGGCCTGGTGTTCGTTTCAAGCGAACCTCAAATTTTTTTTGTGATCATTGCAAAATTAATGGTCACACTATTGAGAGATGTTTCAAGCTTAATGGCTATCCACCTGGTTTTAAACACAAGAAGTTTGCTGGTTGTGCTCACGATGGTGAACCTAAATCTGATCTTACTGCACTTAGTCTTACTACCACTCAACTTGACAACCTCATGGCTTTTTTAAGCAAACACAAAGAATCTACTTCTGAACCTACCTCTATGGAACTTGATATTGTACCTAGCACAAAAAATCTTGCAGGTATTTTTTGTTTTCTATCTAAAACACATGCTTCTCATTGGATCATTGATAGTGGTGCTATGGATCATATGTACAATTCTTTCGATTCTTTTATTTTTGTTCAAAAGATCCTTGGAGCAAAACATAGCATCACTATTCCTGATGGTAGAAAAGTTCTGGTTGATCTTTGTGGTGATATTCCTTTGATGAATGGTATTTTACTCAAAAAGGTCCTCTACGTTCTAGATTTTCAGTTTAATTTGATTTCCGTCCCCAAACTATACCTTGATGAATATACTACTGTGTGCTTTACTGATACTACTTGTGTGCTTTAGGACCATTCAAAGACAAAGGTTCTTGATAAATTATCTAATAGCCTTTACTATGCTGATCTCTCACCTTCACTTTCATCCTCTCCAACATGTGTAGCTGCTGAATCTTCAACATCCAATAAGACAAATTATGACCTAGCTAAGTTGTGGCACCTTAGGCTAGGACACTTACCTTTTCATCAACTACGGATGTTAATCCTAATATTGATATAAATAAGATCAGTGACTCTATTTTTTGTACTATCTGCCTTACTGCAAAACAAACCAGGATGCGTTTTCCTCTCAGTAATATCAAGTCTACTAGAAGTTTTCAATTGCTTCATATTGACATGTGGGGATCGTATAGACATAATACTCATGATGGTTGTAAATTTTTTTTAACCATTGTCGATGACTATACACGAGCTACATGGTTGTACTTGATGAAATCAAAGAATCAGTATATTTCCTTTTTTCAGCATTTTTATGCATATGTGCACACTTAGTTTCATACAAAAATTCAGGCCATTCGCACTGATAATGCTCGCCAACTATGCAATGATGATTATAAACGTTTTTACCTTCATCAATGGTATTGTACATCAAACTTCTTATCGTGACACCCCTCAACAAAATGGGGTTGTCGAACTCAAGCATTGACACCTCTTAGAGGTTGTCGTGCCCTTTCTTTTCATCCAACCTCCCCATTTGTTTTTGGGATGAATGTGTTCAAACAGTTGTTTACCTTATTAATCGTTCTCCTTTACCTGTTTTGGGTAATACTTCGCCCTATGAAAAGCTATATGATGAACCACCAAATCTCTCTCACCTTAAGTCTTTTGGCTGCCTGGTTTTGTGTCCACTTCCAAACAAAAAAGTCAAAATTTCATCCTAAGGTTGATAAGTCTATTTTCATAGGCTATTCTCTCACTCAAAAGGCCTACAAAACATATAACCCTACCACTAACTCAATAGTTTTTTCTAGAGATGTTACTTTTCAGGAACATCATTCCCCTTATCACTCAACCACTCCTTTTTCTACCTTTTATTTACCAACTCATACCCCTATTCCCTGTTATGATGATCTTTATCTTTCACCTACTCTTTTTCCTATTCCTTCTCCTATTGACACGCCATATACTCCCTCTCCTATACATGTTTCTACCCCACCTTTATCCTCTCATAATACTCCTTCTCACTCCTGTCCTATATCATCTACTCTACCAAATTCTTCTGAATCTTCTACTTCTCTAATTCTAATTCATCCTCTTCTCTTCCTAATTTACCCTTAGTTGTTGACCTATCTTATACTCCTTCCTTATCTTCTGTTCCCACCCACAAATCCACTCGTGTCCACAAACCTCCATCTCCCTTCAGGATTTTGTTTGCACCACTACTCATTGGTGCAACCTTGTTCATTTTACTTCTCTTTCCCCTTCTCATCAGTCACTGTTAGCTTCTCATAGTCAATGGCTTGAGCCTAAATCCTATACAACAGCAGCTCAGGACCCATTGTGGGTCAAGGCTATGGACACTGAACTTCAAGCTCTTCAAGCTAACCATACATGGGATCTTGTCCCCCTTCCAAATGGCAAGAAAACTGTTGGTTGCAAGTGGGTTTATAAAATCAAGTTAAAGGCTGATGGTTCTTTAAAAAGGTACAAGGCTCGTCTTGTGGCCAAAGGGTATACACAGGAATATGGGGTTGATTTTCATGAGACTTTTTCCCCCGTTGTTTGTATGACCACCATCCGTTGTATACTTGCACTTGCTACTTCTCATCAATGGCCTTTACACCAGCTCGACGTTAATAATGCATTTTTGCATGGGATCTACATGAGGATGTTTATATGTTAGTGCTTGACGGCTTACCTCATCCTCCTAATATGGTTTGCAAGCTGCGCAAGTCTCTTTACAGTCTTAAACGGGCATCCCGCCAATGGTTTACCAAACTTACTACTGAGCTCATTTCACAAGGTTTTATCCAATCCAAGTTGGATTATTCCTTTTTTACTCTCAAAGATCATGATTTCATCACTATCATTGTTATATATGTTGACGATATCATCGTTAATGGGAATAATGCTTCTCTCATCTCTCATTTAAAGTCTCATCTGCATAATGTTTTCAGTATCAAGGACCTTGGCCGTTTGAGTTTCTTCCTTGGTCTTGAACTTACATATTCTGCTAATGTTATTATTATTACTCAACAAAAATTTAGCAAGGAACTCATCAGGAATGTTGATATTTCGCTACTTACACCACATGTTACTCCTCTTCCCTTAAACCACAAGTCATCCTCCCACAATTCTTTTTTGTTATCCAACCCCACTTTATATCGCAGCCTGGTTGGAAAATTAAATTTCTTAACTCATACTCATCCCGATCTCTCTTATGATATACAAACCCTTAGGCAACATATGTAAAAGCCAACTACTGCACATTTTGAGGCTGGTAAACACACGCTTGGTTACTTATCTGCCACATTGGGCCAGGGTATTCTTCTTTCGGCATTTGATCAATTAACTCTTCAAGCATATTCTAATTCGGATTATGGGGCATGCCCCGACACTAGATGTTCCATTTCTGGTTTTGTTCTTCTTCTTGGACAATCACCTATTAGTAGGAAATCTAAAAGGCAAGCCACGGTTTCTAAATCTTCCTCTGAGGCTGAGTATCGATCCATGGCTAGTGCATCTTCTGTAGTTGTTTGGGTTGTTCGACTTCTCGAGGAACTTGGTCTCTATTCATTATGTCCTATTACCCTAAATTATGACAACATGTCCGCGCTTCATATTGCTCAGAATCCGGTGTTCCATGAACGCACCAAACACTTGGAAATTGATTGCCACTTTACCCGTGACAAGGTTATGAAGGGCCTTCTACAGTTGACACATCTTCCTACTTCATCTCAATTGGTTGATGTCTTCACTAAAGTGGTTCTTTCTGCTCAATTTCGGCATTTGTTAACCAAACTTGGCATGTCTTCCCTTGCCAAGTTTGAGCGGGGGTTGATAAAAATGTATTCTGTAGTAATTCTTGATTCCTTGCCAGCTAGATTGTTTGTTATAACAAACTCCATCAGAAACTTGTATAAAAGGGGCGTACTACCCTTCTTTTACCCACTGAGTAAAATGACAAATACTTTGCATGTTTCCTTTTCCTTCTTTTCATGGTATGCTTTGGCTGTGCACCTACTCTAAGCTTCTCACATACGTAACTATGGCTGAAAAATATGTGCAGTCCTATACAAGATATCCTGTTGTCTCGGATCTATGATTTCTACAAATAGGCAACGAAAGAACAATATATATTTTTGTATTCCCCACTGGTAAGTGTGAAAGGAGGATTCAAGTTTCCTAAAAATAATGAAAATCAAACTTATATTACAAAAATTTTCGACCATTAAATATATTCATGATTCTTGAAAGAAAAATATTTAGTTCAATAAGATTTAATAATTACGGGTTTAAAATATAATTTATGTAGTAGTATAAAATATCATTTAAAAAGCACGTGGCGTCCTAAAACACAAATAGCTGGCAACTTAAGGCGCTAGCATTCTAATTTTAAGTGTGAGGCACTCAAAATAAAAAAAAAAAGAACTGTAAATAAATAAATTCTAAAGAAAGACAAAATAAAGAAAAAATATGTTGGGATAAAGGGAAAATTTTGAATTAGAGAAGCTCAAATAGTCGATATACTAGAAAATTATATATATAAAACTAGTTAAACTAAAAAATTTTCAGCCAGTCTCCTAAAAGACTGTTTCTTTGAGACGTCTCCCAGGCCGAGTCCATTTGAGTTTAATCCTAGTCTTACTCTATATTTTTCTTTATAAGCCGACCTAATCAGAAAGGTCTCTTAAAGAGAATGTCTCTCACAAGAATTTGTGTAAAATTTTTTAAATCATATGAAATGAAATGAACTTAAATGATAAAAAAAAAAGTTTTTAACAATGAAGTTGAAACTTCCTTGACTTTAAATTTCAAAAGTACTTATTCTAACCATTGAGCTATAGTAGTTTTGCAATATTTTTTCGGTCTTCAAACCATATATCATATATAAGCAAGGAGCCCAAAGCTAGAATACAAATGACCACGTTTTTTACTAGGGGGTTAAACCTCCCCCGCCCTCTGATAGCTTCGCCCCTGAACACATGTGGTGGGTGCCAATATCAAATGGGCTTAATGATTGCCTTTGGGCCATGTAAGGCACTTGACCAGTTGCAAATGGTCTAATATTCAATTTCAATTTCAGACAAAACATGAAAATTTGAAACAAATAAGTAAAAATATATATAAAAAATCACATTATAGCCAACTTTTGATACTATTTCTCAAGATAAGCAGTTTTTTTCAGACCTGAGGTTTGAGGCTGTTCGTACTTAGTAATAGCGAACAAAGGCAGAGGGTTCAAAAAAGCAAAGGGTCTGTTCGCTGTTATTAATAGCGAACAAAGCATTAATCTGGTCAAACAAGGGAATTTGCTGTTTTTAGCTTGCATATGTTCGCTATTACTAACAAACAAAGACTGGAACTCAAAAATAGTCAAAGTCTTTGACTTTTTTTGACCTTTAATCTTTGTTCACTGTTAGTAACAGCAAACAGCCCCAAACTACAACTTTGGGAAAAAACTACTTATTTGGGAAATTAATTTGCAAAGTTTACTATTGTATGAATTTTTTATATTTTTTTACTTGTTTCAAAATTTCACAAAACATGATCATAAGTGTAAGTAGTCTCATTGTATTTATACCAATCCAAGCATGCACATTAGCAAGTTGCTTGCCCATTCCATCTAAATTGAGACAGCGCAATTACAAAATGAGCACTCTCATTTGACTTGAAAATTTATCATCATTTGGTATTTGCCAAAACTCTGTCTATAGAGAACACTATTGATTAATTCTCCAGCCCCTGCGCCATATCCTCTTCTTAAAAAAAAAGACACTTAGAGGTGCTTATTCATAACTATTATACCTCTTTTCATTAACCGAGTCTTAAAACACGTGAGCAGCACCAAGGAGCAATAATTCTTTCCAGCGGTGACTACTCATAGAGACTGTAGACTGGCCCTATAGATTAATACAAATCTTTTTAGCGCACTTTTGCCTCACTCGTGCGTGCCCGGAAAACTTTCCAGGAGGTCACCCATCCTAAGATTGCTCCCCACCAACAACACTTAACTGTGTAGTTCTTAGCAAATGGGCTCTCATGAAAAGAAGATGCACCTTGTTGATATGAGTAGTCTATCAATCTCTTTTCAAGCTAAATCTAGGGTATTACATAGAGGTGCTTATTCATAACTATTATACCTCTTTTCATTTAGTGAGTCTTAAAACACGTGAGCAACACCAAGGAGCAATAAGCAATAATTCTTAGAGACTAAACGGAAAAGAACAAGGCGAAGGCGAGAGCTTTTAATAATTAACAAGCAAGGCGTATTCTTTTAAAATAAGGTTGTGTGATTGATTTCACCTAACACTTCTCTTCGCTCGACCTATTCTATGATAAAAAAAAAATTAAAGGTCATCTTAATCAAAACAAATTGTGCTGCGAGATGGAACACCACCAATGGCTTATTATGTAAGGCAATCAAGTACATGGTTGCCATAATGTATTTGTTAATCAAATGTTTCCACAAATGGTTTTATATGAAGAGGATTAAGCTAAATTTAAAAATTATAATATTTTTTAGAATTATCATATAGTATGACACATTGTTTTTTTCTAATTATATTAATTATTTTCAATCTTTTCTTTATAATGCATATTTTCTTGCCCAATGTTTTTCTAACATTATTTCTACCAAAAAAAATTTTAAATTTAGAGATTAAAAGCACTGAATATCTGCGTGTTTGAGAGAACAACGATTTGACTGCTAGGAATCAACTACCTGCAACTATGAAGAAAGACTAGCCGGGGGGCTGATTTCCCGATAAGCCTATTCGATACTTAAATCAAATCGGAACGGTGATTAGAAAAGATGAATGTAATGGCATAATATTTGAACATAGTTTCAGTATAAGAGAGAGAAATTGCGTAACTTTTTTCTGTGGATGAATGAAGTATTTACAGTAATCTCTATAGTATCTGAAAAGTAGTTGCTGGATAATAGGATGATTATGGAGATAGTGTATTGGGAAGTGATAGTAGTAAAGAGTCATTTTAGGAATTGACAGTAGTGGACAAAGGTGAGTAGTTAGATTTTTAGTTAAAGTTTATAGGATTTGATTAAATGGGTTTGAGATAATTCTGATATAGATTTATAGGAAAGTTATATTTACACATTTGACTTTAACTTGACTTTTGATGAGGGGTAATTTTGACATTTCACAAATAAAAGATATTTATCCTAACAAGCATAAAAATAAATTAAAATGGCAAAAACATCCACTTAATTTTCTATCATTTATATCCTTGCTTCTATATCAGATTCAAGACCAAATATATGATGGAAAATGTAATGGAACAACTTATTTCATTTTATGGATTAGAGAATGGTAATTTGAAAGATGTTTATTTCATACGTAAATGTCAAAATGAATATAAAATTATACTCGAGTATCATCTTAATTAATATGTACAAAATCCTCTCAAATAAGATTTAAATTCGATTAACAATTGGCTATTTCCTTCCATCATCTACCTCACAAAATTCTGTCTATACATTAAACAATTGAAAAATAAAAGGCAGACAAATCAAACCTGTATACGTAAAATATTTATCACAAGTAATTATGGTACAAAATCGTCTGGAAAGATTAAATTAGTGCTAATTTGAGAGGAATTATTAAGATTAGCTAGTGATCTGGCAACATTCATCTAGGAGGATTGAAAAGACATTGAAGGTATGTTGTAGTATTAGTGCATGAGAAGTCACGTGCGTTTGGAAGACACTTGTCCATTATAGAAGAACATTATAAGCTAGTGAGACAGGTGTTAATAGGAGAAGTAAAGAGCGCAATGAAGAATAAAGGAAAAATCACAAAAAGTGAAGAGGAACTTGACACGTCTAAGACAACGACAGTAGCATATAAGGAGATTTTGGGAATTGTTGGAATAATAAAGCAATGTTCTACATGCACAAGGATAGACTATAAATACACATCAAGGAGCTCATAAATGTGGTAATTAATTTAGAACTAATAACTACTACTAAGAGAGAGACAAGGAACTTTAAGTAATTTATTGTGAAGGAGTTATTACATCTGATTTTCAAGTACCTACATTGATCTTCAGAGAATTCATTATAATTCCTCAAATCATAAAGTCTAAGAGAGTAATTACTATTGTCTTAAATAAATTTTGCCAGATATTAATCTCATAAGACCTCACGTCAAAATAAGTCCTAAATAGTTTTCCACCTTGTAGCCACAGTGCTCCTGAAAAAAGCCTATTAGGCAATTTGTCTCAGATTGCTACTGACTTGGGAGTCGAAGTAGGTCCCCGAAAAAACATTCCGGGCCCTGCTTAACCCTTGTTGCATTTTACAGGATTAGCCTTTTTCTCGAACGATCTTACTACATAGTTTGACAAGATAGCGAAGACAGACTTCCACCAGCACTTTAACCTCTGATAAACACGGGATTAAATTCTTAAATGAACAAAACCTAAAAATCCCGACTTGTATTTAATACATTTCCCAGATTCCGGCCAACGGTTTCTTCCCTCCCTTCAATCTCAAGCAATAATCTTTCGTTGTCAAGGGAATATAAAAACCCACAAAGATTTTGTTGATGAAAATTGTAAATTAATCAATTATAATAAATAATCTTCAAGAATTTGGAGAATTATTGGCGCCCATTAAGAAATTTTTGGCGAATTCCGAGAAAATGCAAAGCGTAGTTCAAAAGCTTCGAGATTTGGATGCATATCCTAAAGTCAATGAAGATTTCTACAATAGAACCTTCTATGGTGGTCTTGTCACCCTTGTTTCTGCCATTATAATGTTCTTTCTCTTCGTTTTTGAGTTCTGTAAGTTTTTTGATCCCTATTTCTGTTTTTTTTTGTACAAATTTTCTTGCTTTAATTATTGTTTCCCTTAATTATTTATTCAATAATGTCTCTATTTTTTGTGGAGTCTGTGGGTTGTTATAATTTGACTTGAGTTTTTGTTGGGTGATTTAAATCGGATCACCCAGAAATTTTCAAGACATGGGTAATGATGGTGATGGGAGTACTTGTGTACTTGTTTAAAGTTGTGATATTTTTGTTGGGGGAACATGTGGGTGAAATTTGACAATTTGCCCTTAAATTTTGATTTTACTGTAAATTTGATTGGAAAAAGTTGAATGACAATCAATCCAGTCAATGTAAGTTCTTTAGTATTCAGGAAATCAAGAATAGCAAAATAGAGGGAAATAGAGATTTAGAGAATTTAGTCTTTTGATGTAAGTAAAGCTAGTTTTGTTTGCAATTAGGGCATTGAGTAGTAGTACAAAAGGAATTGGACATTTGATGTGAATCATCGGTCGAGCTAAAAGGCTCACGGTTAAATTTGTACCAGCTCTGAATATCAGTAGTGTGAATTTGAATAGCTCAATGGACTTCCCAAGCTCTTTTTTTTCCCTAGTTTTTGGAGTTATGGATTTTGAATCGAGAGTAGGAGGCACGACTTTTCTGTATTTTCTTGGGCAGCAATCAAATATATGTCTGAAATGGCCTATCCCAGCTAGCGGGGGCCTCAATGGAGGCAGGCGTTGAACAAGGCAAATGATTATAGTTAAATGAGCTTTTGGGGCCATAGTCTTCTTACTTCTTTGGTAGTCTATGAGTTATCTGATTAATTGACACCCCCCCTAATTGTATTTGGGGAGAATTGCGAGTTCATAAGCGAAATTAGATGCACTAGGTTGGATTATTGCTAGGCTTTAGGATATTTTCATGATATCAGGTTAGTAGGACTGTAGGAACATTTTGTCATGAGCTAATCTAAGTTGAAGAGGAAACTAATTATGCTAATGTGGACAATTTGTTGTATATTTTCAACCTAAGACCTTTTAAGTCACGTTGATTTGTTTGCATATCTTTGTATCTTTAAGGTACGACTGCACGAGTGTATTGCCATGAGTAAAAAGCTTCAGACTTGGTTTTGTGTGCCCTGGTATTTCCTTCCCCTAAAAATTTGATTAATAATGGTAGTAACAGTTGTTTGGGGGAGAGGTTTTCCTGTGAGATGAAATATACTTCTATGTTATCTTTGCATATGCTATTCATTTACGCCTTTCTCAGTCTCATTTACTTGTATAGACCATATCTGCTCTATGGATCTGTAATTGGTAATCGTGATTTGGTGATAGTCCTCTTAAGTGTCATTAATAATTAGGACTAGTTAGATAACTGTCCAGAGATTCATTAGTAAGATGCTGATTATGAATACAATGCAGCAGTATCGTAAGTTGGTCTTCAAATAGTGGTGTTGGTGGTGCTCAATACTCTTTACCCATGTACGATCCACTTTCATGTGGTTTAGTTTTTCTGACAATCTACTAAGGTGTTACTCTTCGAATGCTGCTACGAATATTCAATGGCTATCGAAAGTTATGTGGTTTGAATTTCGATATCCGCTATGCTTGTCTTTGTAGCTTACTAGATTAACTTTTTGGAGTTTCAACCTCGTCTACCTTGGTAATCAGTTGTAGCAATTTTGTGTTCTTATTAATCAATTTTCCACTTAGCTATGATCTTTTGACCTCATAAGTAAATTCCATTGAAGTTTAAATAAGTTGTTCATCTCTTATGGAGTCTAAAATTCATAGGAGATTAGTTTTGGGTGTTCATAGACTAAAGGAAATTTGGTCCTTATGCTTGTGTGCTCCTTATATATGTGAGTCACCATCCAATAGCAACAACAACAATTCCAGTTCCTTAATCCTAAAAGATTGAGGTTGACTACATAAACAATATATTATATCTAATGTTGTTCCACATGAATTCTTCTTTTCCATTCATTCCAATTTTCTACCATCTCAATTTGTAAGTCTAGATCTACTAACTTCAAGTCATCTTTAGTTTTCTTCATCCTATATTTTAAGTCTCTCTGCACTAATTTTCTATCTTTCTTAACAGTCAGCTAATACGCATCTTTGCACATGCCCAAATCATTTAAATGATTCTTTTTCATCTTTTTCTTAATATTTGCAACTCCAAAATTCTTTCTTATATTTTCATTTCGAATTCTATCCCCTAGGTATTCCCACTGATCCATCAAAACATTCACATTTTCGCTAGTCTAATCTTTCTACTATGATCCTTTCCAAAAGCTCAACATTCGGTTCATATAGTAGCCCTAGTGCTGGTCTAATGGTGGTTTGATAAAATTTACCCTCTAGCTTTAAGGGCACACCTCGATCACATAATATTCTAGTAGTCGGTCTTTATTTTTGCCACCCACACTTAATTCCATTGGTCACATCTTGTTGGATGTTCTCACTACATTTAATTATGGACTCAAGGTACTTGAAACATCCACTTTGGAAGATTTCTTTCTCTTATTGCTTTATAGTGTCTCTCGTTATCTCGTTTGTGTTAAAGTTACACTCCATGTACTAGTTTGTCTTGCTCCGTATTAAAGTGGAACCTCGTGACTCCAACACTTCTCACCATCGTTCTAACTTAGTATTTACCCTCTCCCTAGTCTCAATCAACGAAAACAATGTCATTCAACAACGGTGTTAATTAAGGCTTAAATGAAAGAAACTCATTGACCCCCCTTACCGTACTTAGTGGAATTAAGTTAGTGGTATTAAGTCAATGCAATATTGTTGTGTTGAAACTAACAAACTCTACTCAAGTTCAATACACAATTGTGATAAAATGGGATAAGTTGATATATGTTAATAGTAAGTCTAGGTTGATGTTAGATAAGTGAATTTCAAGTAAAAATAACACTCTTGTACTGCATGGTACTTCATTTTGTTGCAGCTTCATATCTTCATACCGTAACAGAGACGACCCTTGTAGTGGATACTTCTAGGGGTGGAACTCTTCGCATCAATGTAAGTCATTTTCATCTTCTTGTATTATGTTTGAGTCCTAACATCTGGAACATTCTCTCTTGCATTTGTCATTTTATATTTAGTTCATTACAATGATTTTGTGGTTCTTTTTTGCCTCATCACAACTTTTTAGACTGTTACATCTACTTTTTAACTTTTCTTTCCATAAGATACCACCTTGTTTTTTCAGTGATTCATATCTTTAGCATTAAATTTATATGTATTTACACACAAATGCCATGGATCTTTTGTTGCGTTTTGCTCTTCTCTTTGTAACTGTTTTTAGGTTTTTACTATTGTAGATATTTTGCATCTTCTGAATTTATTAGTCAATTGTTGATGTCTTGCCCTTCGCTTGTTGATTGCAGTTTGATGTTACTTTTCCTGAAGTCCCCTGCACAGTTCTCAGTATTGATGCTGAAGATATTAGTGGAGAGCGACATTTTGACATAGTATGTAACTAATGAGACCCACATGTTTTCCCAGCCCTTTTGTTTCTTTATTGATTAACATTTTGGTTAACCTATGCAGTATAATTTGTTTGCCTTGTAGAGACACGACATTGTTAAAACAAGAGTTGATGCTATTGGGAACACAGTCGAAGCTAGGCAAGATAGCATTGGAGCACCAAAGGTTAGATAAGAGACATTGTCTTTTCTCCCCTTTCTGTTCTTAACAAGGAAACTTGAGTGAGTATACGGGATAGGTTTAAGGCATAAGATATAAAAAGTGTATGGGGAGGAAGACGCGACAAGTACTCAAAACAGAAGACATTCAACCATATGTACATTTTTGAAAGTTAGTTTACAAATGAGGGAATGTTATTACTCGTTCATGAAGCCAATTAATTAGGATTTAGTTTATTTCAGATATCCTGAATATGCCGTAGGTCTTAAGAAATACTTAAAAAGGAGTTAATTAGAGCACAAAAGTTCCTTTAACTCTATCATGCTGACAATTGAATGATGCTTTTCTCCGGCCCTTCCTTTTTTTCTGTCAGATTCTTACGTGTGTTCTCTCCACCTAATTTATGCTCTGACTTAACAAATTATATCTTATTTTGGTGATCTCTTAGAAAATCCAAATTAAAAGTACATGATTATTTTAGGTTACAACTTTCTGAATTATCAAGATCACCTTTTTTTATTTGACAATAATGGTTAAAGATGTATGACTTCGACAGGATGAAGCCTTTATCACCTTTCAGTTATGATAGAGCATTTAGCATTACTCCTTATTATATGGCCTTTACTCATTTAATTTCTTTCATCTGTAGATTAAGAAGCCTTTACAGAAGCATGGTGGCAGGCTTGACCACAATGAAACTTATTGTGGTTCATGTTATGGAGCGGAATCGGTAGGTTTCTCATCCTTATTAAATGTGGTACACTGACTATCATCTACATGGTTAATAAGTGCATAGTGATTATGTCTGCCACCCTATTTAAGTGTAGCTGAGTAGTTTCTTTGTGCTTGGTTTCATTTTGTTGTCTAATGTCCTTTTTATCTAAATGCATTTTCATTTTAATATCTCTGTTCACAATATGCAATACTAACCGGGGGCAAAGCCAGGAATTTGATCTAAAGGGGACCCAATGCCATACACTAGCAAAAAAATTATAGCGCAATGACGATACACTAGCAAAATGGAATGCCATAAACAAGTTATAATTCTAACTGTTTGTTTTTTAATGGAAAAAATCTATCATTCAAGATAAGAAGTCTATTATTAGTTTATAAACAAATATGATCTGTAGCTTGTATGAAGAAGACCTTAAGTTTCGTTTCTACTACTTTGACGGCTAAACTTTAGTTGATTTTGTGATATTTAAATTTTAATCAACACTTATATCATATATTATAAACTAGTAAGGGGGGCCGAGTTAAAAATACAATAGGTCGTGTGTTTGGACTGAAGGGTTAAGCTTCCCTGGTCCTCGATGTGCCTTTGCCCTTGATTAGAACTCTTATGCCAATGTAGTGTTTTGTGACACCAAAAGGATCTCAATTACATTTTTTCCTTCAGGAATGATGTAAAGTTGATAGAATGTTTTATTTCTCGTTTATCTTCTCAAGAGAAAGGAAATTGGTTTCTTGCATGTTTATAACGTGTAATAAATGGACTTCTTTTTCTTCTGCTTTTTTGATTTGTGATTTCCCTTTTTCTTGCAGTCTGATGATCACTGTTGCAATTCTTGTGAAGAAGTTCGTGAGGCATACAAGAAGAAAGGCTGGGCATTGACAAATGTAGATTTGATTGATCAGGTTAGTTCGTGGTAGTCGCTAACATTAACTGCCTTTCAAAAAAAGGATGATGTGTTCCATTTAAATTTGAACGACTATCATAGATCTTAATGTGCACTATTTCATTGATATTTCTTCAATTTTCTAGATATATTTCGTTGTGGCAATTTTCTACCCCACGTGTATATGATTTTTCCTCTAATTTCATTCTCTTCTTTCCTGAGCAGTGTGAAAGGGAAGGGTTCTTCCAAAAGATCCATGAGGAAAAAGGTGAAGGATGCAACATCAAAGGATTTCTGGAAGTCAACAAGGTGGCTGGCACTTTCCATTTTATTCCCGGGAAGACCTTCCATCTCTCAGATTTCTTTTTCAGTGATTTTATTTCAGTTCAAAACGACAACTACAATGTGAGTTCCGATGATTTTTTTTGTTATTTAATCATATTTATATGTTTTTATCGTATGATATTTGAGACTTGCTGAATATCTTTTTGATTTATTTCAGATAACTCACAAAATCAACAAGTTAAATTTCGGAGACTACTTTCCTGGTCTTGTGAATCCCCTGGATGGGTAGGTCTTTCTTGTCTTGCACTAATTAACTTGAAGTTGGAGGGAAGAAAAAGTAAAGGCCTTTCTATATCCTTCTTATGGTGCACCATACCTACAACCACAAACATCCCGGCCGTGATCAGATCTTCCATCTTTGACGAATGACAATACCGATATCCCAAACTCCATATTACCACCTTCATGGTCAACCGACTAGTCGAATGTCTTTCACCCCAAACCACTGACACAATATCTCTATGAGTTTCTCAACCCAACACCAAGTGTGCCACCACAAGCTCCTTAAAATTTTCAAAATAAAGTTTTTTAAGAAAATAAGTCTAACATCTGTGCCTGGAGGAGTTTCAGATCTGATGCACTTTTGTTAAGAGGACCCACTTTCGCGCTAGATTCATTGAGTCCAAGAAAAAAAAAGAATTCAACCCAATAAAAAGGATTTGGATTGAATTTGTCTTCACTCATCCTTAATCATGACCAACGAGGACGTTGAGCCTTATTATTTATTGGACTTGTCTTTTGGAAGGAGCTCTCATTTGATGGTAGTAGTATTTTATTTGAAAAAGAAGTGCAATAGTCACATACCCACTTGTGCTTATTTTCGTCCACTTATTTTAGGAAATTAGCATTTAGGCCCGACGAGACCATATTTTCTTATTTTGCATACTAATTTACATTGTAATTAGATAAATCAAAAAGTTTTAGACCAGATTAGAGCAACAATAGTCAGATTAAACTAGACTAGACGTTAATACGTTCATACCAGAATATCCATTTAGGTGAACGGATCAACCAAGCCCTTTTTCTTATATCCACATTTCGTTCCTTGTATAATGTGGGTTAATCCTTAGATTTGGCTATATTCTGCAAATGATTTGACTTGTGCTATTCTTTTTATTTGAGGTTGGTTGAACATACTTTTATCAAAGTATTTAGACTAATATTATTAGTGATAATATTTTGTTTCAGGGTGCAATGGTTGCAACAGACTGCGGGTGGATCTTACCAGTATTTTCTCAAGGTTTTGCACCCTGTTTGCATGATACTTTTCCTTCGTTTTGGAGTTTATATCTGCCTTCTTTCTCTTTGCAAGGCCAACTCCTTTTCTAGTCTTATTTGTAAGGAAAATTACCGTGAATAATACAAACTTTCACTGATTTCCCTATAATAATACCAACTTTTGATAAACCATGAATAATACCAACTTAAGGGGATGTTTGCCTAGAATAATACCAACTTTTATTTATAATAGGGTATTTGACAAAAAAAACAAAGGTAAATTAATGGTTAAATAAAAGTTGGTATAATTCTAGGAAAAACACCCATAAGTTGATATTATTCATGGTTAATTAAAAGTTGGTATTATTGTAGGGAAATCAACAGGAGCTTGCATTATTTACGGTAATTTATATATTTTGAAACAAATAAGGCCGTAAAATTGTTATATTTGTATATATCCTTTTATAGGTTGATGTCTTGTTGGATCAATATGAACTTATCTCTGCCTTTTAGGTCGTCCCAGCAATATACACTGATGTTAGGGGACGCACTATCTTGTCTAATCAGGTATGCGGAATTCTTTAAAACTAGATTCTATTGTTAATCTTTTTGCTTTCTTATATCAGTGTTGGTTTTGCCCAGTTTTCGGTGACAGAGCACTTTAAGCATTCAGACTCAGGGCGCTATCAGTCTGTTCCTGGGGTGTTCTTTTATTATGATCTATCTCCAGTGAAGGTGGGTTTGTCTAAAATGGTAGCCTTCGCTCTACGTAATACATACACATTGGACAATGCTCCTCTGTCCCTTTGAGTGTACTACATCGGAATTCTTGTGCGAGTTGTCTAGTTGCAAATTTACAATTCGTGCAAACTTTAAAGGCACAGAATGAGTAATAATAGTTGTGTAAAAATTGTGCTTTTTCCTTAATTCTTCTATCGTTAAACGGTCCCGTTTCATTAATATGTTTTAATATACACGTCTTTTTTGCCGCAATTAGCCTTGCATCGGATGGTTACTTGTGTTTTTTGTTTTTGTTTTAGGTGAATTACATGGAGAAGCACACATCCTTTTTGCACTTCGTGACTAATGTCTGTGCAATTATCGGAGGTATAGTTCTTCCTCTTATCTCTTTAAATGTTACAATTCCTGACCCCACTATAATTCATATCACGCCGCCTCCTGATATGAAACTTATCTGTGGTTTTTTGTTTACTGTCTCTGAATATAGCCCGTGTTTTCCTTCCCCCTCTGCCCAAATACCACGAGATTGGGAAAAAACATGTCCTTGAATAATATTGGTCTATGATTGAATTTCTCGAAGGTGGGTGAATGGGTATAAATGTAGCACAACTACTATAGCAGACGCTTCTGTAAATATCTTTATTTTCGAGAGGTTAACACAGAAAAATATAAATAAAAAACAATGTTATTTAATTTCTGATAAAGAAACGTTAGTCGTAAGTCATGGCCTCGTGTTAGCCCTTAGTGAAAAATTCGTCGACTTGTGAGTTGTTTATGCCTCTACTGAACTGAATATGTCTGCACTTATGTTTTCCTATTTTATATATGATCCGTTCAGCCCTTATCATTATGGCCATGAGTTTATAATGACCATTACAAAAAGTAAAAACAAGGTGCTATCGCATCGCATCGCTCGCATTGTAAAGGTTTTCAAAATAAACGAACCTATATTTCCCGCGTTGTAAAGGTGTAAAAAATTACGTTTTGGGCCGTATCTAGGGTTTATCTTACGGTTTCGACTGATATAGGCGCTATGATTACCCCATCACTCCCGTTACTGCATCAGCGTTGTGTAACTGCGATCATGACTGTTACCGCATTTTTGCACTCTGAGTCCCACGCCAAATCCATATTTGATCATGAAATCTTTTCTTACCAATTGATGTTTGTGCTCAAATTCAGTTCCACTTGAGATGCTGCATGTCGCATTCGGCTCAATTTTTAATAGTATCAACTACTGAAGGAAGTGTGTTTTCTCTCAGGTACTTTTACAGTTGCCGGGATAATAGACTCTTTTGTTTATCATGGTCGTAAGGCTATGAAGAAGAAAATGTAAAAGAAATTTCGTTGTTGCTGCTAAAGCAAAAGGTTTAATATCCTCGACTCGCCTGGCCAAAATACGGTGTGAATTCAACTGAGGTTACTTCTAGAGTGTGACTTGATCATGCTGATATAGGCAATGATATGTTAGAGAATTTTTGGTCTACAACTTCGCGTGATTATTGAGCAGTTAGCGATTTTTATTCAAGCACATTGTCATTAAATTGTGTAAGTATAATTGTTGATGTAGATGTGTCGAGGGGTTCCCTTTACCACAGTCCACGAGTCGTATATGAATATCCGAGATTTAGTTGCTAAGTTTATTTCCGCAAAGAAGTACACCATTCTTGTCTTCTTTCTAGTAATTATGTGTAGGTTATGTAGACACGTTACGGTTTTTTTGAATGCGAATGGACGTTGGAAGCTAAGCTCCATGGTCGAATGCGAAAATTGTATTGCTCTCTTACTCTTCTTGCAATGTTACATTTGTTTCTTCACTTATTCTTGATTACCTCCGTTTTATATAGATAAAAACTAAGGATGGGTGAATTGTATGGCATTCCATTCTTAAGTTTGGGATTTAATTCATAATTTAGCAGTTTGATTTGATTAGAGATTTAAAAAATTATAAATTTTGGTATTAGCCGGTCTTAATATAAAATGCGCTTATACGTGTGTTAAGTAATCCAATAAATACAAATTATTAACATTTAAATTTTTTATTTTGAGATCGTCTTTAAAATTAATCTAATTTATCAAATTGTAATTTGTTCTCCTTTGATGAGAACATGACTTATATTGATTAGAATTTGACTGACCTTTTGGTTTAGCTTTTGGTCAAACAATTAAAAATGTGTGAACCTTACTTTTAAGCCCAATGGTCAAAAACCATTTTCTTGCTCCGAGTAGGTTTTTTTAAATAGTTTTTTGCTTTTTAGTTCATTTTTTTTCTCATAATAATCTATGAACAATTCGGTAATTAATTTCTATCAAACAACTCGATAACAACTTTGTTAAAAAATTAGTTTAATAATTGTTAACAAAAAAAATCAATACTACTAACTAGTTAAATAAGTCGACTAAACTGGAAAACAATCAATTACCTTCTAAAACAATGTGGTTAACAATTTTAAATTAAAGAAAAAAGAGTAAATAGAAGTAAAAACTATAAGTGTTTAAAATAGACCTGCAAATCAATATTTTACCTTGTAATCAAATCCAATTTTACCAGGCGTAAACATAGATTTATAATCATATAAAAACCAATTTGAATACAAAACCAAAATTTAAACTGATCCGAAACACCTGATCAGAAATTCCAAGTGTCAATATTAGAGAAAGTTTGCCAAATGTAAGTCATTTATAGGTTAAAGAAAAATGAAATGATATTTAATTTTGACCAATATCTTTAGTATTAAAATATTTTTAACTAACATTTATTTATAGTTAAATTAAATGAATACAAAATATTATATATATATATATATATATATATATATATATATATATATATTGTTGACATTATATCATATTATTCATTATACTAAAAAGCTTGGAAATTCTAAGTGTCACAACTAAATAAAGTTTGCCAAATAAAACTTATTTATTAGCTAAAGCAAAATGAGATGATATTTGATCTTGACAAATATATCTATCATTAAAGTATATTTGAATAGCATTTATTTATTGTTAAATTAAGTAAATTAGAGATTATAATATACTGCATAATATATTGTTATCAATTCCAAAATTACAAAGTTAATATACACATATAACTATCAAAATTGAGTATTGTTAGTGCATAATAACACTGACTTTATTATTTAACATTATACATTTATACATGTCAATGTTAAAAAATTGTGCATTTGCATGGGTTTCCACACTAGTTAATACTCCCTCCATTTTTTTTACATCTTTAAATCTCAGTATCTCTAAATACACATAATAAAAAATTATAAAAAATATATAATAAAAAATATACAATAAGAAAAATCTAACGAGATCTCACATTAATATATTTTATCTTATAATTATGTATTAAAAAACATTAGAAAACGGAATAACTCCGGATGAACACCCGCTAAAAAGGGAACTTTGGCTAAATTTAGAGGACATTGGTTAACAATCGAGGAGAGAGAAAGAGGTAAAGAAGAAGAGAGCGACCAGAAGAGGACATTGAAGTTGATAAGCCTGCCTGGCTGGGGTTTTAGCTTAACCCCTTATCTTTCTTCTTCCTTTTGCCGACTTATTTCTCCTTTCATCCTGCAACCCAACAACTTCAGTAAGTTATCTTTTTCTATTTAAATTCTGATTTCTTGTCTCAGTTTTAGGGTTTCTTACACCTTTGATGAACTCGGTCTAATTAATACTGATTCATGCCAAAAAAATATATACTTTTTGGTTCCATTTTAATTTTTTTTACGGGTTTCCTTTTATTTTTATTGGGCACTCCAAATTTTAGGTAAAAAATTAGTTTTGGTTGCTGAAATTGTTTAAAGTCTAATAAATGAAAGATACCCTTTTATCCAATTATTGAAAATTTTTTATGGGTCTGTTTGTATTTTACGTGGGTGTTTAATTTTTTTGGGTAATTTTGTTTTTGCTTCATGAAATTGCTTTTAAGTTTCCAACTTTATGGTTTTTTTTTGAAGTAGTATGATTTGTTAGTTTTAGATGTTAGTCATGTTTATTATGTTTGGCGTAGGTCGTAGATAAAAATGGCTGCCCAATCGGTTCGTGAATGGACTGGAATTCAGAAATTTCCTGCTGCAACTCAAACTAAGTTGCTTGAATTATTGGGAAAGTTGAAACAAGAGGTTTGGTCAAATTATTTTACATTTCAGCACTTTTTTGACCATGAGAAATTGTTTTGGGTAATTATTGAATGTGCTTTAATTACATTTTTCATTTGTAATCTTTTGGTTGTAGCATGTGGATTCTTTGACTATCCTTGTACTGGGGAAAGGCGGTGTTGGGAAATCATCAACTGTGAATTCCGTCATTGGTGAAAGCGTAGTTGCTGTCAGTGCTTTTCAGGTATGATTTCACATTCTATGTATGAATACTCGTAGTCTACATAATGTTTGGTCGTAGTCTACCTCCTTGATTTTAGAAATGGCAACAAATTTTGATTGTGTAAAATAAGGAAGTTGAAGTTTATGCATTGCTATATTGCTTTTGTGGTGGCATCATATGTACTATCTGTATCCCCATAAATTTCCCACACTGAGCCTCCTCATACGAGACAGTGAAAGCTTTTCAAGGTCAATAGAGAAAACTAATGGGGATGGTGGGAGTAACTATATAGTTGAAATTCATTTAATGGATGAATGTAACTCACAATTTTTCTGTTGTATGATAGTCAAGAGGTCGCTTTATGTTGAGTATCTCATCCTCTTTTGAAAAGGATTAAATTTTTTATTTGATTCTATGTTCTGTGCAAGGAATTATGTGTCTAAAGCTTCTTTATATTAGATTGGGTGCTCAAATCATGAAACTTCCCTTAGATATTTGAGGTGGTTTCTTAAAGAATGAAAACACATACTTCTATAAGCCTCTATTTTTTAACTTGAGATGGGACATAGATTGATGGGCTTCTTGGTTATTTGAGTGAGTCACTACACATTTAGTTTCCTTTTGACCAAGATACTCTATTTTATAATTTTATTGACTTTTCTAATGCATGCTTCTTTATAAATTGTATAGTCTGAGGTATCAAGACCTGTGATGGTTTCACGTACAAGAGCGGGATTTACATTGAATATCATCGACACACCTGGTCTCGTTGAAGGAGGATATGTGAATGACCGGGCTATTGACATGATAAAAGGGTTAGTGGTAGATGATATCATCTTTCCTGTTATTCTTGAAAGTCCTTTCGTTCTTTATATTATTATCTATGGTCAGAAATGATACATGCCAAGTCCTTTCAGATTTTTGTAATATGAAGTGTTTTGTAACTAAGCTACATTTCTTTCAAATGCGGGCCTATTCCTTATCATTTTGGTTGTTTATAAAACTTTCTAGTTTGTGTCTCCCATATAGTTTACTAGAAAAATATTGCAATTCAATTCTTGTGTTCACGTAGAGTAAAGGTAAATCCTAAACGCTGACCTGTTTTAATGATCAAGTTGTTTTTAAGTTTGGAAATAATAAATCAACAATGTGTTATGGGATCTTTTTTTCTCCTTCAGCTGTTTGGCGATATTATTGCACCGAAGGAACAAATTGTATTTTTGGGGTTTTTTTGAGGTAACTTTTTCTCATCTGCGATCAAGCCAGTAATGCATGTCTTATAAAGGACATTGTAGTAATTATATAGTAATAGTTAGATTGGAAAATTAATTACTAAATAGTTGGAAATTTTAAGGGGAACTTTTTTATATTTGTCCTTTAGTGTAATATTAATTGAAAAGAGAAATTTAAATGTGTGGATGGTATTAAACGACAATTTAAACGTGTGGATGAGATTAAAAAGTTGCGGGGTTCATTTGTAAAGAAGGAAATGTGGCAAAACAGTAGGATAACCCAAATAGAATATGAGGCAAATTGAGAGGGACAAATGGAGCATACAGATATAGATTAGAAGAGAAAGCTAATGAATATTTCAAGTCCTAATATATCTTTCGTTACATTACAATTTCTAGTCCTAATATATTTGCTATTCTTTAATCTCCTATTGTTTTGCACTTAGTAACTAAACTTTCTTGTTAGCCACATCCGTCACTAAGCCATCCTTATATATAATCTACTAAAGTTGTTCTTCCATGAACCATACAAAATAAAAATTGGGTCATTAGAAAGGAAAGCTCTTAAATTGGGGCTAATTCACCAAGTTTTTGGACAAGGAAATCAGTTTCATCTTTATCTTTCATTAATTCTGTTGAGAAGGTGGCTCACCACTCTTTCTGTTTGGTTGTCTTTTAGCCATGATGTTAGAATATCGTAATAGTAATGAAATTTTAGTGTACTTTTGCTAAGATAATTACATGTGAAGGTTTGTGGTCATGCTTGTCCAAGTCCAAATGTGTGTTTTTCCTTAAGAATTCATTCTCATTCGTTACTACTTGAAGTCGTGGTATTATGGTATTGAAAATTTGTAAAGAAAAACACATGTGTGAGGATAGAGTTTCATTCCCATGAGAACTTCCAATGCTGTTTTTTATGAAAATTCACACTAGATTTTTTTTTCTTACCATCACCTCTATTTATGACTTGTTATGAAACAGGCCATTAATATGTTCATTTGCTCAAGTTACTTAAATTACAAAATGAACATCCTTTCTTGTTGTGCCTTTTTTTCTCCCTCTCAGTTTTTCTTCCCTTCATACATTTCTCAATCTGTTAAAAGTTGATTTCATGAAAAACAATGCTAGAAGTCTAGATCCCAAAAGATTTGAGTCCACTACATGAATTAATGTATCAGTTTCATTGGTGTCCACATAACATCTTCTTCAAGTTGATTTCCTACCATGACTAGCTTCCTTTTATTTTCGTCTTATCTTTTTATTGTATGATGTTCTCTATTTTTGAAATCTCAGTTGCATTTGAATTTCTGTGCAATGTGCAAGTAGGGATTTGATTCATTTACCTTTTTCATCATTTGAATTATTGTGGCACATGAACACTTGCATTCAGTCCAGTTTAATTTGGAAAGATTTTGTTTGAAAAATATATGATGTCTACGATATGAAGATTTTTGATGGTATTGTTGTGATCAGTATGTTCTTTCTCCTATTTTTGCCTTTAGATGATCCTCATGCTATTTCTGTTTACTGTTTCATTTGATTGGAGCAGCTTTCTTCTGGATAAGACAATCGATGTATTGCTATACGTGGACCGATTGGATTCTTATAGAATGGACACATTAGACAAGCAAATTATTAAAGCTATTACAGATAGTTTTGGGAAAGGGATATGGGATCGTGCTGCAATAGTCCTTACTCATGCTCAGTTCTCTCCCCCTGATCGATTGAGTTACGAAGACTTCTTCGGAAGAAGATCCGAGTCTTTTCTAAATGTTGTTCGCTCTGGGGCCGGAATAAAGAAACAGGATACTCTTGTACGGCATCTTCACCTGCTTTGCTTTAGTTCTTTTCATCCGTCTGCTTGCAATATGTGTTTCTTCTAATCCATTTTTTGGGCCGACTGTTAATGTGCATGTATTGTTCTGCATTATTTCGGAAATAAAAAAAAAATGACATGAGATAAAAACAACCATACAGTAAGAAACAATCATTTTAAAAGTTCCTGCCAATAGCCTTAATCCTTATGCACTGTATTGTGTTTTTGCAATCTTAACAAGATAACTACGGCCTTTATTGTATTGCAGTACTAGTTTTGATGTGAAGCCACATGCTTCTGGTTGTGTTGGAAGTGACTTCCTGACCGTTAAAATGTCTCATTTTTACCCTACAAAATATATTTTTATTTAAACTGTTAGTTTCTTCCTTTAGCATCGCTGTTTTCCTTCCATGTCTTTGTCACTTAGACCCTATAGGAGGGCTGTGGGGATGACTTGGAAAAATGATTCATATTTACTTCTATTTTTGGAAAATTTCTTACTTACAATCTTATATCAGTCAAATAGTATGTTTGATAGTTTTTCTTGGATGAAGGGAACTGGGAATTTCTTGTTTTATTTCAGTGACAATCACTAGCTTATGTGATGATTGGTATAAGACCTTTACGGCCCATTTAGTTAATGGTACTAAATAGTGGTAATGAGGATGGTATGTAGTGTAAAATTTCATGAAAAGTTCCATGTCATTTCCATGGTGATGAAGCTTTGATTACAAAAAAAGTTCTTTTGTTACAAATTTCCATTACCACCTAATACCACCTCTCCTAATGGTAATGCATTAAAATGAAATTCATAAAGAAAATGAGATTGTTAAAGTTGGACAAGCATGGCCATCAAGGTAGCCAAGTGATTTTTCAACCAAATTTACACTAGTTTTCATTTTTATTACCTCTCGATTAATGTCTATTGTAATTCTCATTTAAAAGAAGGACCCAGCCCGGATATGTTCCTGACTTGTGAGCTGTGAACACTATTTACTATGTACTATGTAGCATATACCCAGGGACAAAGACCATCGCCTAAATAGTGAACTATTCAAGGTTGATAGAGTACCTATTGCGTTAAAGAAAACATGTCTCCAAAATTGAATTCTCTTTATATTTTGCTTGATTAGGTTAATTTTAAGCTTTCTTAATCTGAGCTTTTTTTTTTTTTTTTTTTTTTGGTTTCATAATCTGCTAGGCATCCTCAATGCCTGTTGTTTTGGTTGAGAACAGTGTTCGGTGCAATAAAAATGATGATGGTGAAAAGGTCAGTGGTTACTAGTCTTCTAATTGGTAATTGCTTTCATCTTGTATTTACTAGATGTTCAATTTAAGATAATTCACTGATAATTGCTGGCATCATTATAGATTCTTCCAAGTGGAGTTTCATGGATACCCAATTTGGTCAAGACTATCATTGATGTTGTATCAAATGGAAGTAAGGGTATCTTGGTCGACAAGAAGTTGATTGAGGGCCCGAATCCAAATGAACGCTTTAAGATGTGGATACCTTTGATTGTGTTAGCTCAAGTAAGTGTCTTGATTTACAAAATTAGTTTTTCATGTATTGATCGCTTATATACAATGTTTTAAACTGTTTGCTCACATGATCTTACGAGTCTCTTTAAATGAACAATAACAAACATCATTCTATTATCCCAACGCCATTATGTGGCTCTCGCTTAGTTGGGGTTTGGTGGGGATCAATGCATGCAGCCTTATCCTTACAGTGACAAAACGTTTCCAATGTTTCGTGATTGCACACATAATATGCAATTTCAAATACTCCGCTTCTCCTCGCTCCTCAAGGGGGTTGCACAGCAACAAAAAAAAAAAAGAGTAATTAGCGGGGTATTGTAGGTGTTGTCATATTTTAATATAAGAGAAAGAAATGAATTGTCTGTTTTAGTGGTGTATTATAGGTGGGTTATATCGGAAAAGGATAATGGGGCAAACTAAATGGAACGGACCAATTAGTATATAAAGCAAAATTTGGGGACGAGGGAATAATTAAATAAATTTCACAAATTTTTTTTGTTAACTTGTCTACAATAGGGTCTAAAATATTATAGGAAATAGTTGCGCCTTGTAATGTAGAGTAAGGGCATTAGCATTAGCTCGATTTCCATTTCCCTGCAACTTGCTTCCATATGATCAGGAGATTTGGCTTTTGCATTTTCGCCTTAGTAAACACACAACTAAAATGGAGTAGAATTTACGGGTAGTATTTATTCTTCCTGGTATCGCCCTTGGAATACCCTAAAACTTTTGTAAAATTTATGTTTGTAGTATTTTCTTGTGATCAAGCCGATTCAAGGAAAAATCAAAAAAGATATATCCAAAGAAAAGAAGGCTCCATGGGAACTCCGAGATCTAGTTGCAGCCAAACGCAGGGTCTGAAATCGGAGGCCTCACAACGCTATCAACTATTTCTCGTCTCTACTTCTATAGAGGTTATAGTTAGCATTGTGATAATCCGGCAATTTGAGCATCTTCAAGTTTCTAAAAAGTTTGCCTCTTTTATTAGTCATCTTATCTTTGCAGGCAATGAAATTTCTGATTAGTTCTTTAATCTGGTTTTTGTAGTACTGTTAGTGTATTTAATGATTTATGAGCAAACTTTTTTTTAATGTCATATCGCAATTTTGTGGCTTTGAAATGTCATTTATTTACTCTTTGCATCACAAAGTTGGCTGAGTTTTGTGGGATTCAAATAAATATGAATCTTGTAGGAAATAAAACACTTAAAAGTGAAATTCTCAAAAATAAAATTGAATGATGAATAGCGTCAATAACCGTAATGTAGAAGTATTTTATAATGGGTTACTCCACCCTAACCCCACCTCCACCCTAACCAATAATTATTTGTCAAACATCTCTGAATCTTTACGGATTTTATTCATGGGAGTAGGACCTCCAATTGTTCCAAGTCATATAATTTTGGTTGAAGAGGTTAGTATCATTAAAATAAAAATATATTTGCGATTAATATTGACTTCATAGTTTTAGGCGATTATTGTGGACAATGACAGCATGATATTTTGATGAAAAGAATGTCAAGAGCAGCACACATAAAAGATATGGACTATGGAGTATACCAATTAAATGGTTTGGTCGGTTATGAAATGTTCCCATCTGCCAATTGAAATTTGTTGATCATCTACGGTGCTAAAGTCTCAATTCTTGATTGAGACAAATTGTAATAATTCTTTTGTCTAGCTTGATATATAATAGACTATATATAAAAAAACTAGTCCGTTAAATCTTTTTGTTTTCTTAATGATAAAATTGTATATATTAACCAAAACTCTGTCTGGACACTAATGAGAGTTACTAGCTTTAGGATAAGGAAATGTTGTAGCTCCAAATATAGACGAATCTATACTCAAACATCAGGTAGCATGTGTTACCATAAATATTTTTTAAAATTAGTTTTAATATTTTTCATTTTTACTATTTTAGGAATTAGGGGTTTTCCCTTCTTTTCTTACATCTTAGGATTATTAATATATTATTCAACTTGTATAAGTCAATTTGGAGTATTGAATTTTTGTAGGTAGTTCATTTTACAAATAAAATTCTGTAAATTTTTTAATTATTTACTTCAATAAATTAATACTACCAAGATTTTAGATCCTGAATCCACTATTTGACTCCGATCCAAAACAAATGTGGAAAGAGATAGCCAAGTTAACCTTTAGCTCTAAAGAAGTCACCAATATTTTAGGTAGGTGAAAATGATTTGGAACTACAAAAATTTAATTAAACAACCATAGATTTTGTGCTCTACTTCATTTGTTTGATAGCAATGACTCAATGACTACCAATGAGGGCGATTCTTGTAGTATTTGAGGGTGTTTAGTATTATTTGTGGATGCAAAAACAACAATATATGTTGAACTCACTTGCTATATTTTTTTTGATTGTTGTTTATTTATATATAGGAGAAAGTGAGCCAAACGAGTTCAAAAAAGTTGTTTGAGATAACCTTATAAGCATGGCTACCAGACTAAAGCGAGATCCCATTGTAATCCTACGCGTTGATAGCGAAGAACTTGAAGAGTATATAAATAGCCCTAGTTTTGAGACGGATATGGTGGTGTCTTTCTCGGAGCTTGCATTGTCGTATGGCACTAATCGCAATCTAGATCTCTTTGTCAAGGCACTACAAAAGCTTGGTGTTGATCAAGGCTTGCCTCCAACTTCAGACCCTTGGGTATTTGCTCTAAGATTACTTTTTCTTCTTAGGGCGTGCCGGACAAATAACATTTTTGCCCTTTTTTTATTGACTTTTTGCTTTTGATTGATCAGAATGTTATAACATGTATTTTCAAAATCGCTTTGCCTAGCTGTTAAGCTAACAACATTTTGGTTTTTAGCTCACTTTTTTTAAAACAAATGGCAAAAAAAAAACAGCCAATAACTAAAGTTAATCAAAGATACGATGACTAATAAAAAGACATATGTTATTAGTTGGTTAGACAAGTCAACCAGCCAACACCGAATTGCGAACACTAGTCATACATGGTTTTAAGTTTTTCTTTTTTTTTTTTTCTCTTTTTTCACTTTCATGCATTTTTGTGTGTAGGTTATGAACAATATTGTGGAGCCAGCTTTGAACTCTTGTAGTTGGGACTCTAATAATGGACATTCGGTTTCTCAAGAGACGTTCTTGGAGGAACTTAGAAAGTACTTGAAAATATAGTTTAGCTTCTTAGAGAACAGCCTGTGATCGTTGCACACACTGAAAATTCTTATGATGGTAATGCTATAAAAGGTCTTTTGGCTAATAAGCTTGAAATGGACAAGGTATATATTCATCATCTTATAAGTATCACTTTAGTTAAACTTTTTATTTATGTGAAGTTTGCACATGATGTTTGCTACCAACAGTCAATTGGAAATAATTTTTTTGTTAGTCTTATTACTAACAAGCGTATACGGTACACTCAACCCTAGCTCAGTTGGAAGCTACTTAATGAAATGTTGTACTCGGTACTCCCTCTATTTCAATGACTTTGTCCGATTTCATTTGGGCACGTTTGCCAATACATATATTGAAGTCTTAATATCTCTGACGGTGCATTACTAAAAATTATGAAAAATTGATATTAATAATCCTTGCTTTGAGACGAATCAAACAAGATCCCACTTGACTATGTTTTAACTTACAGATTAATTTCAAAATACCAATAAAAAATGAACTGTCAAAAAATCAAATGAAACAAAATCACTGAAACGGAGGTGGTATTAAAAAAGTAGTTCTTACAATCAATTAAGGGATCAATTTTGTGCTTAATGTTATTAAAGAATTTGTTTTGAAAATATTTTTCGGTACTAAATGCAACATTGAAAACTCTACCATGAGATGAGCATGGAAGATTGTCTAAGGAGCGTCTTCGATTACCATTAGAGTCGTTGGCTTCATCTGCTGGTTTGTCTCCATATGAAGCTGTGGCTGAGGTATCTTTTTTTTCGTTTCCCTTATTATGAAAAATTGTACTTTATACAATCAACGATAAATTAGGAATATCAGTAATCACCTCAATATATATGTATTTAACTGATTTGATAACTAAACTTCACTTTATATATTACACAATTCAGCATTGATAAGATAATCAAATAATCCAATTATAGGCAAACACGAGCCTAAATTCTTCTGTTGTTTAAGCTAAAAATATTTGCCTATTTTCTCATGACATGTTTGTATTTCAATCCCCAAATTATTGGTTAATTTCTAAAGGGAAATTTCACATGGAAGCATTCAGTTTTCATAAAACGCCAATAGTAGCATTTTTGTACGATTTTTCCACATGGTAGCATTCAGTTTATGCACTATCTAACTGTCGTAGTATTTTCCGTTAAATTCTTGTTAATTTTTGTTTAATTCATCATTTTGTAAGATTTTTCCACACGGTAGCATCCAGTTTTTGCTCTCAAATGTTTAATTCACCATTTTAACTTTTAATTCAACGATTAATTTATGAACGCCCTTAAATGTTGTAACAATTTTATTTTCATTCAAATTATTGGCATTATAAAGTTCAAAAGATGAATTACAAACACTAATAAATAATTCAAAATGCGCATTTTATAAGCTCAAAAGGTACATTCCAAGCACTTATACATATCTACTTAATTGTTACAACATTTAAGAGCGTTGATAAATTAATCAGTGAATTAAAAGTTAAAATGATGAATTAAACATTTGAGAGCAAAAATTGGATGCTAAGTGGAAAAATTTTACAAAATGATGAACTAAACGGAAATTAACAAGAATTTAACGGAAAATGCTACGGCAATTAGATAGTGCATAAACTGAATGCTACCTTGCGGAAAAATCTTACAAAAATGCTACCACTGGTGTTTCATGAAAACTAGATACTACCATGTGGAATTTCCTATTTCTAAATTTAGTAAGCAAAGAAATTGAAGTTTTTATCAAAGTTGTATGTTTTATGTTTTTTTCACAATTCAACATCTTTGATATCATAATGAGATAAACTCACACCATTCCATTGAAATTGCAAATATTACTTTATTTTATGTAAGAACTTTTAATGCTAATGTTGGCAATCTCAATGAGACATAGCAATACATATTAGCTGATGCTGATTGCCAATTCAACTCAATTTAATTTTGTTATGAGTAGATGGACAATATTGTCAATAAAGTGTTCAATATGGTGGATGCAAATGATGGAAAACAAATAAGAGAAGATGAGTTCAAGAAGTTGTTGTTGGAGATTTTAGGGGGTATATTACAATTAGAAGGTAACCCTATTTCGATTTCTATTGACTCGGTCGTGCACGAGCTATTGATGGATCTTTCATTTTTACAAACTTCAACCTTCTAATTCTCAAGTTCTTGTCATCGACAGACTTATAAATTAAGTATGATTTATTTAGTCTATGTAAATTGTAAAGGTGTTGATATGTGTAATATGTCTATATTCTCTTAACATTTGAGAAGCATATTTTACCAACTTATATTGTTATTTGTTCTTTAGAAAACAAATAACTCTATTATACTCTTTTTATCAAACAACTGCAATATTGCTATAAGTAAACAATATGAATATTTTATTTCATTTATCTTTTTTACATAAACGGTGAAGAGAAGTAAAAAAAATTAGGTCTCCCTTCACAAAATGACTATTGAAACAATTTGTTACTTATAGCAAGAGTTTGATGTTCACCGCCTATAAAATTCTACTTTCCATTACCTTACATTGGATAAAAAAACAATTTGACCCTTTCTTTTCAAGTTCCATCTTTATATATTCATATAGTAAATGTTATAAGCGTATATCATACTCAAAATCTAGCTGAGACGCAGGGTTGAGAATAGGTGACATGCAAAATATACTCACACCTCCTTCAAAGAGAGGGCAGGAAGAATGTGGTAGGAAAAAACTCCAAATAAATGCTATAGGCCTAATTACCCTCTTAAGTAGTCCTTGCTTTGAAATTCTCTATTGGAAGAAGCAAACTATAAAAATAAAACAAAACACAAGCAATTATAGGCCCGGCCCAAAACACCCAATGATCATTCCAAAGATGGCCTCCTCTTACTATTGCAGGCCCAATACACCTTGCTGGGTTAATAATTGCACCAGTATATCCTTTCTTCATGGTAACAGTCATGGACAAGTACATAGTAAGCCCAACCACAATACCCGTAATTGAGCACATTAATACTTGGCCCAATTCCTTGGCCCGTTTCTGATCAAAGGCCATCCAAACTGAGAATAGAAAGATGAAAGTGTAAATGATTTCAGCCCATAATCCTTGGGCTGTCTCAATCCCAATTGTAGTATGCCCATTTGGGCTTGGAGCAACAACTTCAAGTGTGCACCCACCTAATAAGTACGTGGAATTTGTTATGGACCCCATAACCATCGCTTGAAGGCCCCAAGCACCAAGAGTGGACCCGATACATTGGGCTATTAAGTAGATTATGGCCCGAGAGAATGAGATGAGGCCCATAAAAGTCGCGGAGATGGTTATTGTTGGGTTCATGTGGCCACCGGAAATTGGGTGTGTTGCAAGGCGAAGGAAGGCTACGATGATAGCAACGAAACAAGCAAGCAAAATATTGGGTGTGTCATTGTGGATCTTAGACGACATGATAATGTTGTCGAACATGAATACTAGGATTGATGTGCTTAAGAGTTCTGCAATGGATGCTCTCCATACCTGAAATTAGACATAATCATTAACGTGAAAATTATATAAAATTAATCTTGACATCAATATTAACATTAAATTTTACTCTAAAATAAAAAGTATTATTTGTTTACTATTACGAAATAACGAGTTGATGTTTATATGAGAAATTAGAACTAGAAACATTAGGTACAAAGTGTTTGCTTGTTATTGTGCAACCAACTTGTATGGTTAGTGTGACTCAACCAACTAAATCGAACTTGTTGAGTTTTGAGTTGAACTCAAAATAAGAGACGTAATCGATTTTGTAACTAAATTCAATTTGACCCGACATAAAAATGTTAAGAAATATATATAACCAATACAACTCGTTTTGTAGGAAATCATCTCAGTTAGGGATGCAAACGGGGCGGGGATTGGAATTCCCATCCCCATCCCCATCTGTTAATGCAATACCCATCCTCGTCCTCATCCCCGCGGCGGGTATAATTTTTTTTCCCGTCCCCTCTCCGATGGGTTTGCACCTAAAATCATTCCCGCCCCACCACCCATCTGGGTATCCATCCCCGTCTAATACCCATTTTTCCCGCCCCACCACCATCAAATCCCCGCTTAATACCCATCTGTGCCACATATTTATATTCAATCATTTGGGCCTTAAAATCCATAATACATATCCAAACTCCAAAATCTCAAACAAACACACATCCAAAGTCTCAAACAATTACATATCCAAAGTCTCAAACAAACACATATCCCAGTACATATCTTGAGGCGGGGTGGGGCGGATATCACCTAAAACCCATCCCCATCCCCATCCCCGCGGTGGGTATGAATTTTATACCCGTACCCGCCTCATGACCCATCAAACCGGGACCCACGGGGATGGGGCGGGTCTCCTATTAGACCCACCCCGCCTGCATCCCTAGACTCTCAGTGTCACACCATGAGTCAAACCCATATAATTAGTCTATTTCTCTAATTGATCACTTTAAAATTATAAGTGGTCATTTTAACACACTGAATATACATGGATTAGTTCAATAAAAATAATCTTACCATGAGACTGTCTGATTTAAGAATTTATGCAACATGGTTACAAAACTCAATTTGTATTAATCCAAAACATCTAATTTGATATTGACCTGTTGACCTTAATGAACACTCTTAAGTAAGATTGTTTGACATGAGAAAAAAACCTGTGTTGAGAAGATTTCCTCGTAGCCAATCCAACGAAGAAATTTAACAGAAGTCCTAATCATTCTCTTATGGATTTCCCCTTTCTCGTACCATGAAAACCAACCCCTATACACAATTTTTTTTAAGAAAGTAATAGAATTAAGTAAGACTAATTCATAATAATTATAGAAAGACAAAATTAATTAATAATATAGGAGTATTTATTTAGTGCATGATTATTTACCAGGAATTAGAAACCATTTGCTGTGGAGGAGTGACTAAAACTGGAAGAATTCTACTTGCATTTGTTGCATCTTCATACTTATAATTATAATTATAATTATTTTCAGTATTTTTAATTGTAACAATGCTTTCACCCATAATTGAAACAACCAAAAGGAAATATTTTTTAAAACAAAAAGGCAAAAGAAAGATAGTTGTAATTCTTTGGTGTATTTAGACCTCTATATATAGAGTTTTATTATGTGCCCCACGTTTTATTACCAACATTTTGATTGGAATAAAAATATATTTCCCTTTATATTTATTATTTATTTTATTTTTCCCTTAATATTTATGTTATTGGTTTTGTTAACCCATTTTTGATAGTGAAAGATTAGTCGTATTATTTTTTTTTTCATTGTCAAATACGAGTACATTTTAAAAATTATTATAAGGATTGCATTACACAGATGTAATAGATTGTATGTTTTTTAATTCGAAAATACTAAGATTTATTTTATGGAGTTGAGATGTAAATATTAAAAATATAATATCTAAAAAAATTGCATATCTATATGATTTAACTTTCAATTTTACAACAATAATAATTTAATATAAGCGACAAAAAAGTAGATAATTGATCAAATCATTTAAGTAACTATTCAAAACACCATTAGCTTTAGAAAAATTGAAGTGTAAATTGAGATAATGTAATTTTTTGGAGAAAATTTTGTAAACATAGTCAAATAAGATCTTGTTTGATTTATCTCAACACAAGGATTATTAATATAAATATTTTTATAATTTTTAATTATACAAAATCAAAGATATTAAGACTTTAATAATTATCTTAACAAATGTATCCAAACAAAATAAAACAAAGTCACTAAAACGAAAATACCAATAAAGTGTATATATAATGAGCATATTACCTACTTCACTTGGAATAGGCTTGTTATATGATACTTGGCCTAGCTTTAACATGTTTTTCAAGACAATGACTAGGATGATTCCTAGCTTTAACAAAACATTTAATTACCCAATTTGTATTAGCAATTCATGAAAACAGTAATTTTAAAATGATATTTCTCCTTACAACATCGTATTATCAATGTTAATTTTAAAATAACATATGAGAATATCGTAAATCTTCGCTAATATCATTATATGTATAACACTATGAAGTTTATAGACATATTTATAGTAGTGTGTATGAGATGAGACAGAGTGATGGCCTCAATTTGGGTTGGGTCGGTTTCGATTCTGATTATGCTTCAATCTGGTTCATGACAGTTCAACTGCAGAATGGAAATTAGACCATCGGTTCAACTCTTTTTTCTTAAAATATAAATATACAAAATCATATAAAATATTAAAATAATGCGGACATACATTTGTTGACTTAGAGCAAACTTTTAAAAGCGAAAGAGTGGAAGATAAACCTTTACAATTATTCTTATGTTGAATGTAGTAAACGAGTCAATATGATGAAATAATTGCTTAAATTGATTAAAAAATTAAAAAATTGCTTATTTTTCTTTCCCTCTTCAAGTGGATTTAAAATTTCAACACTATTCTCCACATATTTTCACATAAAATCAATTGGATAACAAAAGTCTATTTGATCACGTATGTTTTGATCAATTGGTGCTTATATAAACATTAAATTCCTGGTAGAATTACTTATAATGGGGCATATAGAAGAGTTTCTTGGTTCACATCTTCAGGCAAGCAGCCATCCAGCTCCAGATGTAGGAGTATTAATTACATGTCCATTCTAATTTAAATGTTCTATCCATTTATAAATGAAGGAATAGCATGCACAAAAGGCAATCTATGTCATCCACAATGGAGGATTCTTTGATTCATGCACTTTACTTGAGAAATAGAGTAGCTTTGAGGTGTTTTTGGACAATTTTAGCTTATTTTGATACAAATATATATTGAGTAGTCAAATTATTTAATTCTAATGTTTGGTAAATTAGCTGGTTGTACCAGTTTATTGTTATGAATAAATTAATTTTAAGCAAGCTGCTCTTAACAGTATGTTCAAAATCAGCTAAAAAAATCAGCTCATAAAATCAGGTGGTCAAATTAGTTATCCTAATAAGCCATTAGCTATCAATTTATCCGCCATTTGCTTAACACCCCTTAATCTATGACTTGATCAGTACTCCCTCTCCTAAAGAAATATAGCCTCAAATACTACTAGTTATCTGATGTAACCAACTTTTTTTAAGATAATTCTCTTAATATTCTCTTGAGGATAATGATTTCTAATTAATACTAAAATACTAAGTGATCTAGGTAAGATTTAAGCAAAAGAAAATATTTAAAAGAATTTATTTTTTAAAAGTTGACATCAAAACCTATTTCATAAGCATAGGTTAGATAAACTGTGAAAAAATTAAAAAAATTAATCTAAATAATCTCATCTTTCGCTCATCCATCGTAAATAATATCATCTTTAAATTATTTTTAATAATCCAACCTTCAAAATACATTTGCCGTTGCATACCCTTAAAACCTAAAGCATGCTATAATATACCTCAGTAAAAAGGAAGAGAAAAACGAAAATTCGTAATTCCTTCTCCATCCATCCCTCCACCTTAGACCACCTCCACCACCATTGCCCAACCCCTCTCCCCCCACTGACGATGTCCCCTACCCCCTCTTCCACACCGCAGAACCCTATTACAACTGTCACCAGTTACCACCACAACCTTAGAACAATCCACCGCTTCGGCTCCTCCACCCTTGTCATGCTAGCAACGCCTGCGACCCTCGCCTGTAAACCCAGTTTTCTACAATTCATACCGCATCACATCGCATCACATTCCATGCCACCTCCACCATCGGCATCTGTCGCGACACTTTTTCTTGATCACCTCGCACCAACGACGCCCATACGACAAAGAGAATAGGGTGTTTGGCAAAGAAAAAGGGGAAGGAGAGGGGTGTTTCGTGGGGCTAGGTTTAGGGTTGGGTTTCATAGGTTGTGTTTATAAGGTGGTGGGAAAGAAAGGGATTGGGGAGGATTATATGGTTAGGGTCTTAATTGCGCAAAAGTGGCACGATGGGAATTGGTGGCTGGGGGACGCAACACGCAAGAAATGAGGTAGGGATTGTGGGAGATGTAAAGAACTTAGGAAGGGTTTTTTAGCTTTTTACTTTTATTCCTATTTTTATTAAAAAAATTAAATAATTAATATCTATATAATATAAAAGGATTTTATAATATACCACCAGCATTATTTGTAAATGTTGAATTGTTAATAAAAATAACTTACAAATAAATTATTCAAAAAAACAAATATTCAGAAATATTTATTCCATTCCATAATACTTATTATATTTAACTTTCTAAGCAATCAAATATATTATTTTGATCATTTATATTGAATTATAAAAAATTAATATTAATGAAATTATGTGATTAGACGATTCTTTTTCCAATAAAAATGCAATTAGACGATTCAAACGAGATTCCAATTGATTATATTTTTTTTACATATTAGCCGCAATATATATATAATAAGCTTAAAGAATAAGTGATGTTAATAATTGTTACGTAACGAATATTTTAGTTTGAGAAATTATATTTTTTAAATCAATTTTTTCTTAAATAAAATTGAAATAGGTTTAGTTTAGATAGAAACCGACATATTTTCTTCCCTCGACATCTGTTTATGTTTCCGCCGTCGCCCGGTTGTGAAACATCGTACTTCGATGTTCAGAGTTTAGGAACAGTTCCAATTCGCCGGTCGCTACTGCGCATTACGAATACTTTTAGTTCGGAAATCTTCGAGCAATTAAACCAATCTATTTCTCCAAATCTTCAAGCAAGCAAATCGTGCTTGTGGGTTTCTCTCCAAGGTCAGTTCTTTCACAAAATTTCATGAAAATGATTACTTTTTGGAATTAATTTTGAGGAATTTCATTCAAGTTTGTCTAATCTCTAAGTTTTTCTCTGTTCAAATTTGTCCAATTTATCCTTCATATTCCTCTTTTCTCTTTGTTAATTGTCGGATTTCAGTTGGGTGCTTGTTCACAAGTTAAACAGTATGGATTGGAGTTAAAGTTTCTACCTTTTTCATTGGGTAATCAAAATCTTCCGAATTCGTTCGTGTTATTACGTGGGTTCGGAATCATTTTTATAGCTTTTAGGGTTTGATTGTGGAAAGTTACTGTCTGATCTCATAGTGTGAGATTGTTTGATGAAGAAAGACTGAACATTACGTTAGCAATAATCTAAGTTTCTGGGTTCAAAAATAATGTTAATTTGTGGGTTTTTAATTTGTTTGATTTCCAAAATTTTAGGGTTTAAATGAGGAAAGTTATTGTCTGTTTTGATAGTGTGAAATTGTATGAAAGTGAAAGATTTAGCATTAGGTTAGCACTAGGTTTTTTATAAAAATTATTAGATAATGATGTTAGAGTTGATAATTCAATATGATAAGCATGGTATTAAATAAAATAAAAGGTTGCTTGTATGCATAATGATGCAATGATATCATAAGGTTCTTAATTTTGTGTTGAAATAAAATAAGGTAAGATAATACTGCAGGGATTTTTGTTTGGCTATGTCACTATCTAAACTTACTTAGTTTATTGATCTTGAATCTTGATAGAATCACTAAATGTCATTTCATGGTGTATTTTTTACAAGTTCACTAAATTTCTGTTTCTTGAATAATTTTGTGAACCATTTATGTGTATGTATATTGGCTTGACTTGTCTGGTTCATCATTGTAGAGTGTAGATACATTGGCTGAATTGTTGTTGCAAGTAAGCGCAGCGAGATGAAGGTGGTGGCCTTGGTCAGTGGTGGCAAAGACAGTTGTTATGCCATGATGCAATGCATCCGCTATGGGCATGAGGTGTCCTTCTCTATCACTATGGCTATATTGAGATTAGCCCCTTTGATTTCTTTATCTTAGGATTTTTGTTGTAAATAATTTAGTAAACAAGTAATCTACGAGCTATGATAGATGGTGATCTGTTGTATGAGTCTAAGTTTCTTCGACTTCTTATTTAGGTTGTGGCTTTGGCGAATTTATTGCCTGCGGACGATTCAATTGATGAATTAGACAGTTATATGTATCAAACTGTAAGTCTCTTCTTTCAATCTGTACTCGGTCTATTTCCCCCATTTTGTATTGCTTGTTTTGCTTCTAGCAATTAGATGAGTGCAAAAGTTGGGAATCCAAAGTCAATATGATTGAGATCAAGGGACGCGAAAGTCTTATGAGTTGCAGATTCTATCTGTGTATGATGTCTTAGGTAGTTTTAGGCAGCACTTTAAGCAACATATTTAGTCATCTGCTATCCATAAAGTAGTTTCTCTTGTTTGTTTTCAACTAAGAATCTTTAGCTTTAAGTGGCTCAACTATCCTATAATTCTCATGCTATGTTTCTATGTTATGATTTTCAATTGTGTTGCTTTCTTTGTCTATTTTTCTTGAGAACAAATGTTGGAAGATTAGGTGTTATTCTTATTGACTGCTAAGAGTAAGCAATCTTGTTATGCCTTCTTCTTTTGTTTCCTTAGTTATGACCTTAGTGTTATTGGGGTATTGAGATGTCTCCTCTTTCTTCATCTTTCATCTTAGCTGGGGTTTGCGAAGGGAAGGGACGGTGAGTGAAAGGAAAATAGGTGAGGGGATTGAGGTTAGTGGTCGTCCATTTTCCTTTCAAATTTTTCTTTACGCTTCAGGATTTTGTATTTTTAAAAGGAAAGAAAATGAATCCCTTCAATTGCCTCACTTAGCCTTACCCATTTGTATTTCCTTTACCATATAGGTAAGAAAAACACATTCTTCAAGGTCTCTCCCCTCTTTTTTTAAAAAAAAATTCATTCACCAAACACAATAATAATCATTTTGGCTGTTGGATACTATTTTGTAGGTGGGGCATCAAATTGTTGTCAGCTATGCAAAATGTATGGGATTACCATTATTCAGAAGACGATTACAAGGATCCACCAGGCAAGCTCTTTAAACAGGATTGCTTTGGTAATCCAATTATCTTTCTTCTTTGATGATTATATTTATGATACTCCCTTTGTTTGTTAATAAGCAGTGGTTTACATTGTTTTATGTGTTTTGTGCTTCTAGCTTATTTTATGGTTATGATATATGCATTTGTATATGTGTATATATATGTATGTAGATATACAAAGACACATGTAAAGATCCATATTACCTCTGGCTTCTTTATCATTTGTTTTTAAATAACGTTTTCAAGTCATGGATCACGTGGGGCCTAAATCTTGGAAATCACGAGATTGGGTAACAATTGGGGAAGAGGGAGATGAATTTGATCAGTAATCCTATAGAAAACATGGGTGTAAATATTTACATAAAAAGGAAAGTTGGGTTAATGTGCAAAAAGGTGATCTATTGTTTGCCAAGGCTTTTGAATTTATGTGTTAGAAGGGTTATGTTATTTGATTCAGAACTGGCGTTCCACATTGTTAAAATGCTTGGGAATGAGACATGAGGACCTGAAATGGATGGCCTGTTGTGCGATTTTTTTTCCTGGTTAAAAAAAGTGTTGTTTTTAAACCGTGGAAGGAATAAAAGTGTTCCCCTGTGTTCCACACTTGAGAGCTATATAAGAATTCTGTGGAGCTTTTTTTCTTCAATTGGTGCTGTGTTTGAATTTATGATGGGAGGCAACTCTAATTTGTTGTAGTTTGTGAATTAGACAGGCATCATGAACTTAGTTACAAAATGACTCCTGGAGACGAAGTTGAAGATATGTTTATTTTATTAAGCGAAGTAAAGAGGCAAATACCAGATATATCAGCAGTTTCTTCTGGTGCAATAGCATCAGACTATCAGAGGCTACGTGTTGAAAGCGTGTGTTCACGATTGGGACTTGTATCTTTAGCTTATCTATGGAAACAAGAGCAGTCACTCCTCCTTGAAGAAATGGTAACTTTTAGTTTTCAAAACTTTGCTAAATTGTCATTATGTTTATCCATGTCACTGATAACTGTTTTTGTGGTCCAATAGATAACAAGTGGGATCTTTGCTCTTCTTGTAAAGGTATGTTTTGCTTAAATGTTGTGTCTTGATATTATTGGTCTATGTTACTTGGACTCGGGTACTGATGTTGGATACTGGTATGTGTCCAAGTGTCGTATACGTCTAAATATTCAATTTTACGCCTAAAATGAAATGTCTAAGTGTCATACCAATGTCCCAACTTCAAGGATCGGACACGGGTACGTGAAGCAAATGAAGATTCCTAGTAACATAGATATTGGTTATGTTATGAAAGTAATAAAGAGTTCAGTTCGCAACGTTTGCTAATTCATACCATTTACTTAAATAGGTTGCCGCTCTTGGATTGCACCCAGCTAAGCACCTGGGAAAGGAATTATCACATATGAAGACCCATCTGCATCATTTAAATGGGTACATTCCACCAAACTGAGTTGGCTCATTTCGTTGTCTTGATTGGACGAGTTTTAATTTTTTTTTTTACTTTTATTGTACATGTGCAGCTTATATGGAATCAATGTATGTGGTGAAGGCGGGGAGTATGAAACTTTGACACTTGATTGTCCCCTTTTCAAGGTAAGATGGTATTTCTCTCATTTTTTTGTCACGATAATTGTCCCCTTTTCCGTGTTCACCGAGACTGATTTGATTTGCAAATGACTATGGATCAGTTTCCGTGCCTTTGTAATGATGTTAGCGAATCCTCATTTTTTGAAAATAAATACGGAAAAACACCTGATTTCGTCTTCTATTAACTGTTTCAGTTTGCTCGAATAGTTCTGGATGATTTTAAAGTTGTTCTGCACTCTTCCGATTCCATAGCTCCTGTTGGAGTTCTTCATCCTTTGGCCTTCCATTTAGAACCTAAGGGATTGGCTACAGATTCAAGTGATAGTAATCTTAGAAACGGTATTTGCTGTGAAGATGTGAATTGTGTTTATGAAGTTCAAGGAGATTGCACATTATTACATGCAAACCCAAGCCAGCGTTCCGAATCTCTTTCTGATATTATAGAAAATACAATCTGTCATTTGAAGATGTCAAAAATAGACATGGGGGATACATTTTTCATCTGTTGTTGGTTGCAAGATGCAGACGGTTTCTCAACTGGTAAATGGTTCCATGCATATGACTTTGTTTTAATGGAAAAATCCATGTGGTAACCCTATAATTTTAAATTCTCCTCATGGTGGACAAAGTCTTTTTTTTAATTTTTTTTAATTTTTTATTTTTAATTCTCACGGTTACCCTCAACTTTCAAATCAGGATAGAGCGTGACCTTATATGGCCTAAAACGTTATAACGAAGTTAAATTTTTAAATTAGTTAAGTATCCTCTTATAAAAAACTCCAAAGCTTTTCTAATCAAGTGGAATGACTCCATCTTAATTCTTCCTTCCTAAGAAAAATTTGACATATGCTATATCATATTAACATGGGCAAAAACTAATATAACAATACAAAACATCATTATATTAAGCCAATAATCACGTTGTTTGTTATTATAGTGATGGTGCAGCCTTGTAAGTTGTAACTAAAGGGTTACCGTGCAGATTTTTTTTAAAAAAGTTCATCCTTCATGCGGAAAATTGTACACCAAAAGGGTTACCACAAGGAATTTTCCTTTTTTTTAATTGACGATTACTTAATCCTAGGCTGCTTTTCAAATATTAGGTTTGCAGAGTGATCTCAAAGCGGTTTTATCCCATCTTGAGTTGCAACTTCAGCAATATGGTTCTAGTTGGGAGGATGTACTCTATATTCATCTATACATTGCAGATATGAATGAGTTTTCTGTGGCAAATGAAACGTACGTGAGTTTTATCACCCAAGAAAAATGCCGATTTGGTGTTCCATCACGCAGTACAGTAGAATTGCCTTTGTCACAAGTAGGATTAGGAAAAGCATATTGTGAAGTTTTGGTGGCAAGGGACAAAACCAAACAAGTTCTACATGTACAAAGTATTTCGCGATGGGCGCCTAGTTGCATAGGGCCCTACAGCCAGGTACTTTCTGAACTTTGTCCTAGTTTTACATGTTGTTTCCTTCTGATCACAGCTTGAAAATTTGTTAATTTTGTGTTATAGTCGAATTATATTGCTCGAATCAAGTTATTGTCACTGACATCTAAATGTTTCACAAATATACTTATATTTAGATATGCCATCGGGGGAAAGGGAAGGGAAGGAAAGGAAGGGAAATTGAAGATCCAAATCCTTTTTCTTAAGTAAAATAAATCTGTCCGAAATGGGAATATTAGGAGTGAAAATGTTTACTTCTCCGTCTCCTTCCTATTCCTTCTTTTCTGCTTTTTTTTTTTTTTTTTTTTTTTTGTGCTATGACTAGCATTTGTGTATCTTGGTCTGATTTCATGGTTGTATCATCATAGGCAACGTTACATCGCAGCATACTTCATATGGCTGGGCAACTTGGTCTTGATCCTCCGACAATGACCCTTTGTAACGGTGGCGTTACTTCGGAGTTAGAGCAAGCGTTGTTAAATAGTGAAGCAATTGCAAATTCCTTTGGTTGTTCAATATCTTCCTCTGCAATTTCCTTCGTTGTCTACTGTTCAAGACGGACTGTATCAGTGGATATGACAGAACTGCAATATAAGTGGGAAGAGTTTATGAAGCAGTTTAAGAAACTTCATTCAGCTAAGCGAAGTTCATTATTTGATCCAATTCTTTTGTTTGTTCTTGTTCCCGAACTTCCAAAGAGGTGCTTCCCCTATTTTTTAGACTAGCCCGGCTTTTTGTTTTGGGTATTTTGTTTGGTTATTCCATTTTTTTCTTCTCTTTGGACGTACTTCATGGATTTTGGTATATGCCTTGCTTATTATTGCTTCTTTGTTAAATGTGGACATATTCTTAAGTTCTATGTAGTCCTAGTCACCTTTCGTCAAATTTGTGTGTTGTACTCTTGAACTCTATTGTTTAAGGACACGCTCCAATTAATGTTCTTGAGGTACTTTTCCTTGGAATATGTTTGTAGAAAACGATGATCATTGTGCTCGGAGTTGTCTGCTTGAAATTAATGACTTGGGCTCTACAATAAATTGTGTTGTTCATGTACGATGAATAGCTTAGCAAATGTAATTGTTGGTCTTTTCTCCGTCAAGTGTCAAATCCTTGACGTAGGCACTTCTATGGTTATTGAGACTCGATTCCGATGAAAGCTTGTCAGCTTTAAGTCTAGGCTATCAATCTAGCCAGCTATGTTTCTTGGACTTGGCTACTGATGTTGGATACTGGTACGTGTCCAATTGTTGAATACATCTAAATATTCAATTTTACGCCTAAAATGAAGCGTCTAAGTGCGCATTAAGGATTGGACATGGGCACGTGAAGCAAAATGAAGAGTCCGATAATTTAGTATGTATTTGTCTTGTTTTTGCCTTTCTTATTTCCTTTAAACAGTCGGTTGATTGATCTAGCTTGTGCGTTTGCTTTTTCATCCTTATTTTAAATTGAGAAGTGCTGAAGTCGTTCGTCTATGTTACGAAATACAATCTATTTATCTTTTATTTGAATATTGTAGAGTACTCTTAGAAATAAAGCCAACACTTTACATAGAGGAGGATGATATGGAATCAGCAAGCAACATCAAAATTCAAGATCAAACACATGGAATACCGCAAAACTACTGGGGGTTTCAGGAAGATCCGTGGCATGATTCTTGTGTTCAGAAATGCATTGCGCTAGGAAATGTATGTGCTGTTACGCTGAGCATTACAAGTGAAAGTATTGCAAAGATTTGTAATGACTCTCTTGGTTCTGGGCATCCCCTTTCTGAAGGACAAACTGAAGAAATTGCAAAATTCTGCGTTTATCTTCTCGACAAAATCCTCATCGAGAACCTGTTTTCCTGGGACAATCTCATGGTCAGTTAATTATCTTTTGATCTTATTTTCTTGAACTTAAAAATCGGTAAATATTGGTCCCGATCATGATAAAAGTAAGCTGTTATATGTACGAGACTAACACTTAGTTTCGAGAGTACACACTAGATTAAGGGGTGTTTGGCAAAATAGCTTATTAAGCACTTATTTTGATACATATAGAGGGTTGGGTGGTCAAACCATCCAATGTTAGTGTTTGGTAACTTAGCTGGTTAGAACAACTTATTGCGGTTTTTTAACATCGGGTTGAAAATCAGCTTGTTAAACCAGTCAATAAAATCAATTGGTCAAATCAGCCAATGTAATCAGCTACCAACTATCAGTTGTTTGCCAAACACCCCCTAAATCACTACGAATAATGAATTTGGAATTAAAATCATGTAAAAAAGGCGTTGGTGTGTATTTATCATTGGGTTAAGTTCGTTTTGAGATTAATAGTTGTCCCCTTTTCTTCAGTACTTAAGGATCTACTATCGAACCGGTTCTTTGATCCGAATGGAGATATTGTCCCTTGGATTCAATCAAGCATTCCGAGAATTTGCGGAAATTAATTCAAGTTTCAAGAATGACCACGATTCTATCTTTAATCTCGTTCCTGTGCTCGGTTCTGGGAGGTCTGCGACATCTATGGATGCAGCGTTGACATGCGAGCTATTGGCTCATAAACCTTCTTGTTAGACTGGTTTGATACTTCCTTTCCACGAAAACGTAAAGGATAGATTGAAGATGCAGCATGGTTAATGGTTAAGCCTTGGAATATTTGATTGTTTGCCTCATGTTTGATTGGGTTTTGGTTAGGAAAATATTTATTATCCTCTTTGATATTTTGGTTGGGAAGAAATTTGCTTCTTTTTTTACCTTTTGTGTTTTTTTGTTAAAACTATTTGGTTACAAAAGGATAGGTTTTCCTCAGGGTGTTTTTTAGCTTTTTGTTTATTTAATAAACACTTTATCTGGTTGCTTTACCAATCAAAAATCAATAGTCAAAAGTTAATTATAAACCGATGAAAAAATCATGTATAAGGCCGCACCCAATGTGATCTACTTCCTCCGTGTCTTTCAATTTAGGTCGTTTTTTATTTATGGATTTTGCTAGTTATTTTGCCTCATTTCTTTGTTTGTATATAGATTTCTGTTACTTTTTGACATGTCGTGTACATTTCAACTCATCTTTAAAATAAACTCTATTATCGACTATCTTTCATGAGGTATTCAATAGCAAAGTATCTCAAAATTCTAGATAACATAAATACTAATTCTAATATTTTTGCAACACGCAACTCTATAGGATATTTAATGTCAATTTTAATGAAAAATACACATAGTGATCATCCTTATATAAGAATACACAAATTCTTGTATGAGACGGTCTCACCATGAGACATGCTTCATACTTGAATTAAATAGCCTAATAATAGAAATTGAGACGATCACATACAAAACAGGCTGATAAGAATAAGTATTCATTTTGAATGAATTTTTTACTTACACGTGATGACCATATCCACTAAGAGCTACTCCAAAATTTGATCGAAATGAAGATTCACTTTGTTATTTTTCGGGTACACCATTAATTTAAATATAAAACAAAGAAAATGGGCTAATTCGGGTTGACAATCGGGTTAGGGATTGCCAATTGAAGTAGTATAAAGCTATTCTTATGAGAGATCATCTCTCGGTGAGATGACCTCAAAACAAATAGTCCATATGCTAATAATTGTATTAGTTGGGCTATGCAACCCATATTTGAAAAGCGACTTACAATAAGACCGTCTCATACGACAAGTTGTGATCCACTTAACCTCCTAAGTCCTACGATATTGACTACAACAGTTACAATGTTCTTTCATTCCATGCATAGTATAGTCCCACTCAAAAATGAAGTTGGCCAACTTTAATTTTCACCAAAATGGTACCTTCAGAGTCAGAGACTTACATTAAAAAAAAAAAAAAAATTTAAAAAAAGATATCAAGAACATATAATTCTTGCTGCTAAACTAGTTTTATAACTAATACTTCTATCATAATAACAACAATGCAGACCTACAAATCTTTGTGAATCTCCCTCACATTAATACTATCTACTCACTCAAATTTACTTATATAAATTCCTAAACTTAGTACCTGATTTAGTGAATATAGTTGATTATTGAGCATGGGGATTGAAGACAACAAAAATGGTGCAAACTCAAAGAAAGCAAACCCAGGAAAAGCCACAATTCTGGCCTTAGGTAAAGGCTTCCCTCATCAACTTGTAATGCAGGAGTTTCTAGTTGATGGCTACTTCAGAGATACCAACTGTGATGATCCTGAACTCAAGCAGAAGCTAACACGCCTTTGTAATTATAAATTTCTCTCTCTCTCTCTTTCGTTTTTTTCATCCTTTTGGAGTATATAACATATCTTGGGGCAGGTCTCAACCATACACTTAAGCTCTTGGTTGAGTTGGCTTATTGACATGGTATCAGAAGCCAGCGTGACAACACCCCTCACTTAAAGCATCAATACTTCTAGCCCAAAGGGCTCTTGTGTGAGGGGCGTATTAGAGTATGTAATACATCCTAGGGTTTCAACCATACACTTATGCTTTTGAATGCAACGTTACAAGAGATCACGAGTTCAAATCTCAACTACTCTCGTTTAATGTGAAATATTCAACGCCAAATATGAGGAGGGCATGTGTTGCATGACTTGCATCCACACTTGTAGCCCAAATGGCTTTCGTGTGATGATCCGTATTTAGAGTATATAATATATCGTGAGGCCTTCAACCATCAACTTAAGTTTTTGGTTGAGTTGGTTTCTTAACGCATCCATCTCTAAAACCCCTTAATTTTGTTTACAATGTTGGAAAATGATGATATTTTGTAGGCAAAACAACAACAGTGAAGACAAGGTATGTGGTAATGTCAGAAGAAATACTGAATAAGTACCCAGAGCTAGCAATAGAAGGTCAACCCACAGTTACACAAAGATTAGACATTTGCAATGAAGCAGTCACAGAAATGGCAATTGAGGCCTCCCAGGCTTGCATTGCAAATTGGGGTAGGCCCATTACTGATATAACCCACTTGGTATACGTCTCCTCTAGTGAGGCCCGTTTGCCTGGTGGAGATATCTACCTTGCCAAAGGAATTGGGCTTAAGCCTGAGACGAATCGGGTCATGCTCTACTTTTCCGGTTGCTCTGGTGGTGTTGCGGGGCTTCGAGTTGCCAAAGATATTGCTGAAAACAATCCAGGTATACTTTTTGGGATGGTTTATCCCATATCGATGAATTAATAAATCTAGCGTACACACTTTATAAGTTACTAGTGTTTTTCCTTCCATTGCTATATGGTTTTGGAATGGTATCTCCTAGCTTATGAAGTGTTTGCACCTCGTGATCCTCCATTATATGTTGACATTGCCAATAAATCCAGGTGATTTGATAAAAAAAACTACCCTAATTGATTACTCCTACATGCGAACTTGACTGGGGTTCGCATGCATGTGAGAAGGGTGTTGGGATGGTTATTATCCCGTATCAATAAATTAAAGATGGTTTGCACTTTATAAGTTATTAGAGCCCGTGGCCATATGAATTTGGGTTGGTATTTCTTTGGCTTATGAAGTGTGTGCACCTCGTGTTCTTCGATTATATGCTGACATATTACAATAAATCCAGCCAAAATTTAACATGCTTGACATAACTTTGTTCAGTACTATTTTAGACGCTTTTCTTGGTCCAGATGAATACTAATATACCCGAATTACGTAACATTGATTCATAGGTAGCAGAGTGTTACTTGCAACTTCAGAAACTACAATAATAGGGTTCAAGCCACCAAGTCCCAACAGACCATATGACCTAGTTGGGGTGGCCTTATTTGGGGATGGTGCGGGCGCAATGATAATTGGAACAGACCCAAACCCTAACACCGAGCGACCTCTTTTCGAGCTCCACACCGCCATCCAACATTTCTTGCCAAACACCGAGAAAATCATAGATGGGAGGCTGACTGAAGAAGGCATAAGTTTCAAGCTAGACAGAGCATTGCCTCAAATAATTGAAGACAATATTGAAGGGTTTTGTAGCAAGTTGATGGAAAACATAGGATTAACTAACAAGGACTATAACAAAATATTTTGGGCCGTGCACCCTGGTGGGCCCGCAATCCTTAACAGGCTCGAAAAAAGACTCGATTTATCACCCGACAAATTGATTGCTAGCCGGAGAGCGCTGGCCGATTATGGTAATGCTAGCAGCAACACAATTGTGTATGTGATGGAGTATATGATGGAAGAAAATAAAAAAATGAATAAGGAAACCAAAAATGATGATGAATGGGGCTTGATTTTGGCTTTTGGTCCTGGCGTTACATTTGAAGGGATTCTTGCTAGGAATCTTATTAGGTGAAATTAAATAAATTGAGTACATTTTTAATAATGTTACATTTCACTTTGCAACAAATGCAAGGTATGTATTGTTAGTTCTTCTACTACATAATGTCTTGAATAGACAACTTTATGCACTTCTTTTTTTCTTCAAATTACATAAAAGATTGAAGTTGATTGTATTATGTTAATATTGGTGTTCTTGTGCTTGCCATTCATGGATCGACAACTAAAGTTGTTCAAAGGAGACTCGACTCGACTCGATATTTACCCGACTTTAAAAATGGATTTACAATGATCTAAAAGTTAACATGTACACAAGAATCGATTCAAACCAACCTGAAATCGATCTGATGGTCCGAATGAACACCTGTAAACTTAGCCCGTAAATAATTTCAATTCGAGTCTCTATGACTCAATGTGCATGTTAAAACTCGAATGAATGTAGCTCAAACAGTATCTAAATTTTATCATATTCTTATTCTTCTAATAAACTTACATTTATATCATGTCTTATGTCAATCTAATTTGACTCGAATTCAAATTAAACCGAACCTAATCTACTCATTGCTCTTTTCGTGATCGTTCACCTTCTATTATTACAAAAACAAAGCTCATCACCCTATCGTGATCGTATTATGTGTATATATTTTGCCGTAATTAAAATATATGCCGTTTAATCGCAAAACTACTTGTATTAACTGTAAAATCGGTTTCACGACTGTTACAGCAATCGGGACGCAAATGTATTGTACATTATGCCCCCTGCCGTCCTGTAAAATTATACATTCAAAATTAAGGGCATAGATTAGTTATTCTAAAAAATAGAATTGTTGAACATTCTGATAAAGTCCCCAATAATACCAAAATCTGAACCAAATATTAAATTTTGTCGTTCATGTTGGGCACTTTTAGTTGTGTAATTTGTCTACAGAAATGCAGCCAAATGGTCCCTGGCTTTTTCTCCCACCTAACTCTGCATATTTATACTTCAATACTTTATCTTTCAATTAGCATAATGTGTTTTTTTATGAAAATTAGTTAAAATGAAAATTAGGTAGTAAAATAAAACAAAAGAAAGAGTAAATGATATAAATAATTGGTTAAGATGGAGAGAAATAATAAGTTTATATATGAGATCAAAACAAGTAAACTGAGATCTTATATAAAAAAAATAATGTAAAATAAGTAAAACATGCTAAATTAAAAAATGTTGCTGATTGAGATGAACAAAGTGACTAATAGTTATAATTATAGTCAACAACCCAATATTCTACACAAGTTAGAATTCGAAGAAAAAAAACAGCATATCAGTCCTCCTTCCAAAGAAAGGGCACATAGAAGTACACACTTAACCACAAAGTGAGTGTTATACTTAAAAATGTCTAATAATGTAGTCACCAATTATTCCATTGAAACTATAAATGCAGCAAGTTGATCGTGTGCACCTTCTTGCACTTTTCTTCTTGTTGACATCATAATTAATCTAATTGTACGAGTAAAATATAGGAATGCACACTTGACCATTAGGAAACGATCCCTTATAATTGGACCAAATTTACTGTACACAAGTGCTTTATACTCCCTCGTTTCTATGAGAAAGCACCCATATTATATTAGATGGAATTTAGTAGAAAGTAAAATTTAGTTGAAAGATACGATAAAAAACAAGTGGATGATGGAAATAAGTGGTTAAAATAGAGAGAGAAAATAAGTTTATGAATGAGATTTAAAAAAAGAAAGTGGAATCATTGCCAAAAAAGGAAAATATGCAAAATGAGTTGAACAAACAAAAATAAAAGAGATGCAAATTGAGAGGGAGACAGGGAGACAGGGAGACAGGGAGTAATTTAAAGCAACTTTTTTTTTTTTGAAACGTAGTTTAGAGATTAGTTCAACTTATATATTTCGTCGTTGTAAAATACTTACACTATTAGACTTTTTATGTTGTTCAATACATCAATTTAATAATTAATATCTCTAATTATATTTAATAAAAAATTATAAAAATTTAATATTAATAATTTTTGTATTGAGACGAATCAAATAAAATTCCACTTGACTACATTTTAACTTATAGATTAAAAACTAATCACAAATTAAGAGTGATGAATAAATAGTGTATTATCTTATAATGTTACTAGTAATTTAAAACATACTTATATATAACGTACAACCCTCTGAAGGATTCTTTTAGGTTCTTTCCATGTAAATTACTCTTAAATATAAAAGAAAATAATTGGAAATTACTCACTTGCCAATCGCCAAATGTTATATTGATACCACCTTCAACCTTTTTGAGGAAGCAACTTCACATGACTCAACCCATGATTATAATGAAACACAAACAAACAAACAAATACAATCCTGCAAAAATTCATGAAATCTACAATGAATGGACATTTATGTTGTTTATATGATCTCTAACTTATATTTAACAAGCAGATACTGGCTCTTAAGTTAAAAGGAGATCAAAATTATTATCAAACTAAAATTTAGGTGTGCCAATTGTTTGATCACTGAAAATGTTGACTTAGCTAGATAAGTCAATTATTTAAAGAGACATTTATATAATTAAATATTAGTTATTGATTGTTGGTTGTTGATTGTTAAATGTTGGGTTTATTAGAGGAAAAATAAGCTAACAAGTCAAAATTCATTGACAAAAGTCACAAAACAATCAAAAGTAAAGATTTTTTGTTGACTTAGAAGCGAGCATTTAACTTGCTTAAAAATTATTTTTCAAATATTTTTTTTGCATTTTTGACCAATTAATAAAACAAAAGATAAAAAAAATTAAAAAAATCAACCAAAAATAGAGCAATGGTTCTTGCTTTGTAAGATATCTTCACATTTCTCACATGCCATGTCAGGAAGATATCATTTATACTAGTTATACAAAATATGATGGGATGATCAGACATTAAAAAGTGTTTGATGAGCAGGAATAAAAGACTTAAAGTAAGAGACATTTGCATAAAATACAAGTGTGTAACATTCTCTTCAACACTATTTTCATGCACTTTTATAAGCTTGTCGCCTTGCTTCTTACTTTTTTTTTTTCTTTTTTTTTTCTTTTTGAAACGATCTTACTTTTTTAATTATTTGTCCGTTTCATTTTATTGTTTACTTTTAATAAAAAAAAATCAAAATTTAAATATTATTTTTAAAAAATATATAAAAGTTATATATTTTTATAGGATTTTATTAGATTCACGGATTCTTGTATAAGATGGTCTCACTACGAGACATTCTTCATATTTAGGTTAAATAGCTCAATAATAGAAACTTATAGCTTATGGACTTCTTATCTTAAGATCGTCTCACCGTGAAACGGTCTTATGCAAGACAAGCTGTATTAGATTTGTCTTGATTTGTGGAATTTAAATATACATTGTATTTATGGATATAAGTTAAATATAAAATAAGATCGGTTTACACTAACAGTTGAAGAAGCAAATGTAATCAACAAATTGATTTTGAGAAAATTGTAAGTATTAAATAGGATTCTTTCCACCTTGCTATCAGATATGGAGCTCCACTACTCTTTTGCATCATTTTATTCTCTTTGTCATACAATTAATATTGGTTTACCCAAACGGCATGTTCTTTCAATCTCAATAAAATTGAATAGAATCATGGGGAGAACCTCAACTTATATTAGTTTAATATAAAAGATAGTTCCTGTTTAATCACAAGTTTTGAGGAGTGTTTAGATTTTAGAATGCGTGAATTAATTATGTTCTTTATAAAATGAGTGTTGGTTTATTTAGTTATTGTGTTCGTTTTTAAGTTGATTGTAGGACGTATACTGTTTATTTAGATATTTGGTAAAAATAAAAATTAGTAATTAGTTAATTATTAGAGAAAAAATAGAGAACGAGCCACAATTCAATAAAAAAAGATGATGCTCAAAATAGTTTTTCATTTGACATTAAAACTTTAGCCGTTAAACAGATTAAAAATTAAAAATCAATTGAAAAATAGATCAAAAAGTTATTTGTAAATAAAATTTATATTTGTCAAAAAAAATTTCAATTATTTGAACTTTACATGTTCGACTTGATTATAAGCTAAAAGCTAATAATTAATTTTCGAATAATTTATTGTACTCTTTTTGGTATGAAATTTACCTCACAAATAATCTTTATTAATCCATACAAAATTGCCCATTGTTCATCATATATACTACACGCCCTTAATTATGTTATGGTATCTTTAATTTGTTGAAATTATTAAAAAAAAAATAAAAAACCAACTCAACCAAAAGTGTAAGCTGATAGTTGAGGCTACTGTATATGTTATATACTCTAACATGACCCATCATACGAGAGTCCTTAGGACTATAAGTGTTGATGCAACACAGGTTATTCTCATACCTGGCACTATATATTCCACTTCAAATGATTATAACACTGATTCTAATACTATATCAAGAAATCAACTCAAACAAAAATTTAAGCTAATGATTAAAACCTCAGAATATGTTATATACTCTAACAGAAACAAGCTAAAAGGAGTGCTAATAAAATACATGTCTTTGATGTAAACTTGCTTTATCATTGATTTCTTACAGTTGCCAATTTAGAAATATCACAAATTATATTTTAACAAATACAATTAACTTTTTATAACTATTACTAATACAAAATACTGTTGATGTCATTACTTTTCAAAATTTCTTACATGTCATTCTCTCAATAAACTATTTCCCTCTAAAACTTAATGATGATGTCATTGTTATAATGACTAATGTTTATATCTTTGACTAGATTACTTTCTAAATATGACTATAATATTATCTATATTGATTGATTTTTTACTTTTTAGGTCCCATCATTTAATGTAATAGAAAATCATAAAAAACCATAGAAACATATAATATTTTATTTTTTCAATTTTTTATAAAATCTTTATAATGTTATTTATTAAATAAGTATAGGATATTTTGAGATGGTTAAAACATAAAATCGTAAATTTGTAATTTTTTGTTTATACAAATATGACAGAAATTCTAATAAAGCCATGTATCGCACGGGCATTATCTTGTTGTAAACTAAACCTATACACATGGTGCATAGGTTAAAAAAACTGATTTTATATTAGGCAACATATATTACTCGTACCAATCTAGAATTTACTTTTGGGGGAATGAAAAAATTGTTTGTAATTTATGAACAAACCAATAATATAGTTTTTATTACTTAAACAAATATTACAAATGTAAATATAAAACAAAATAGTACACAAGCATTGCCCATAATTGATGTTTTGTAAAGAAGAATATTTATAAGTTAATTAAAATAAAAAACAAGCATAAAAATTAAAACAAACATAATTCCCAGCTAGGTATTACATAGAGGTGTTCAATCGCGATATATTACTGATCAATTTCAATTTGAAATTCTCGAGTTGGATCACTTAAGGGCACTTTTTCCTGCCTCCTTTGGTGGTCAAAGTAGCGTAACAAAGACAAGCATCATAGTTGCCGTAAGTGCCTGGTGGTACGCAGTTACACCTTTTACAGCAACTTCCACACGCCCTTCGGCACAGATTTGGCCTCTTTGTCTTACTGCACCTTACCAAACATGCTGCTTCACAATCTGCCATTTTTTTTTTTCATTTTTTATTTATCAGTTTTTTTATAGGAAATTGATAATTGATAATAAAATAAATACACTAAATAATGTAATGTATAAAAGCATTAGATAAATAATATAAATTTACCTATTGGTGCACCCGGTGTTGGAGTATTAACCACACCAGTAGGCTGTATGATCGTACAAATTAAGACATTAATTTTTTTGTAAACATAAATTTGTAATTATATTTCAAGAAATGACTAAAAAAGTAAATGTATAAACATGCTTATGGTTAAGTATTCATTTGTTAAAAAAACTAGTGAGTCCTATAAACATCATTTTTAATCGACATAAATTAATCGTATTTAAAAAAATTAAAATAGTATTATAACTTTTAAAAATGACATGTTCATAAAAATATTATAGAGATTATTATAAATTTATATTCACATAATTTTGACGATCTGAGATTAAATCTCGATACGACAAAAAAAACATACCGGGTATTGTTGAGCTTGTACCATTTGAAGAACAAGAGGCAATAGAAGAAAGCAAGATATGAGAATCTTAGAGAATGCCATTGCAATGAAGTTGATTAAGCTATTAATTAGGTAGTATTATGAAAATATTTAATTAAGTGAGTAGTTTAAATTTGTGTGATACAAAAAATGAGTGTAAAAGGGTGGTATTTATAAGGCATTTTTGGGGTACACCTAAAAGAAATGGCAGTACTTGGGAAGGTAGCTAAGTGACGTATCCAAGTTGTATTTGCAATAAGTGAAGTATTTTTTTAATTATTTGTTAAGTTTGGTTGTTAGGAATATTAATTACTTTTTATTTACTTTCGTACTTATCTGGATTTGATTGTTCACATAATAGTGCACTTTACAGCACAAGCATTTGTGAATTATGAAAATATTACATAGTGTTTGCATATTTTTTAATTAAAATTTAAATATTTTATTGAAAAAAAAGTCATACAACATTTATATTAAATCAAACAATAAATAAATTTTATGTCTAGTGTCTAAGATTAAATGACAATTTTAATTATTAAATCACGATCGTTTTGTTGTGCAGCTTAAAATAATTAAAATACTTTAGTTACTAGCGATTTAGTCTTTGGATTTTAATTTTGATATTTTAAGAGTATGAAAATATGTATTGTATAGTTGTGGTTTTAGAAATAAAAAAGATATTTGATTGTATAGCCTTAGTTCGTTATAAGAATTAGTTTACATTAACTTTATTTTATTTTAGTTTATTAGTTATAAATTTTTAACTTTCAATGTAATCTAAAATTCGTAAGATAATTAGAAATATGAAAGTTATTGTATATTAGGAAAAAGTGGTTAATTAATTATATTTACGAAATATATATAATAGAATACTTCTATATACAACGGTTTTTAACAAAATGAGTCTAAAGTACGAGATTGAAAGGAAAGGTTTTTAGAGCCTTTAGTGATAAAAGAAAAAGTAGGAGGGTGATGAATAGTGTTTTGAACCCCTTTCCCTCAAATAGAATCATATTTATTTAAGATTCGACAACATATTAAAAAAAATACCACTTATAATCTAAGGCTCTCATAAACTTATTTCTCTCTGTGAAAAAGCCGCCACACTTAACCCTAATATAATATCTGCGTCCTTATATAGCCTATAAAATCAGTGAAATCAAAAAGGAGTAAAAGAAATTACAATTCCCCAAAACCACACTAATCATAAAAATGCATTATAAAGTCTCTAGCAAAGGTGCTTGTTCGAGAACTATGGTGTGTTGTATGAGCATCCTATGTTTGGCCACTATTTGTTTTCTTTGGATGCTTCATCTCAATGCCTACTCAAGTCCCTTTGCCTTCCATCTTGTTCATCAACAATAGACATAACTAAGAACGAGCTATAATATGACCAAAGTCCACGTGTGGGTGATATGACTATTTCTCTAACATGAATCTATTGAATTATAAAAATATTATTATTTATATGATTAATGAAACTTACAATTTAACTTATTTTCATTGGATAATAGTAATAAGTAATAGCATTAAATTTTCAATTTGAAAAAAATTTATCTTTTATTTAATTAATGGTTAAAAAATAAGTCTCGAATGAATTAATGTTTAAGCACAATGTATATTGGATAGGTAAAAAAATGGGAATATTTTTGATGAAAATTATACTCAATATTTGAGATACAATTCAATAGTCAACACAAATTTAAAATTATAATTATAATTTGCGAATTACAGCCTTAAAATTTAGTATTTTTGCAAATTATAATTTCAATGTTTATTATTTGTAAATTGTAGCCAATAAAATATTAAAGTTTATAAGTTCTGGCCAAAACATAGAATTTCGACCATTTTGATAGTTGAAACTTTTAGTTAAGTAGTTGGAGTATTATGTTTTTGGCTTGAACCTATAAATATTGATATTATAGTGACTGAAATTTATAAAAAATAAATATTTATATTTTACAAAAAAACTATAACTTTAAAACTATAATACCCAAACTGTTCAAATTAAAAAAAGTTACTTCCTCATATATTTGTTAAGAGATCAATGTGTGACAACTAGATTACCAATTATATACAGATAAGGTTGGCGAATTTTTGTTATGTAGGAGTATTATCTGGCTTCGAAAATGACTTGCTCTAATAAGCATGCATGCTTACATGGAAATTATGGAATATTAAGGTTTATATTGATCATAATATTATTTTTAATCTCAAAATTTTCATTTATTATTATATCATATTAGTCATAAAAATAAAAAAAAAAGTATTCAGCTACTAAACAGTAGTGATATCATAATCAAATTAAAATAAGCAGGAACAATTAAAAAGATTATATTATAATAATTTGAAGGACCAAAATTAAATTTATAACTCAAGAGGTGGTGTGGCCAACCTTAGCACTCTAGTTTTGCCTGTGTTACTAAGTCAACTCGTTATTTCTAATATATTTCGGTTTTAAAAATTAAATATAACAATTTAAAAAAGAGAAAAAGAAAAATATTGAAAGAAAAGGCGGGCATTGAATTATTTGTACACTAGTTAAAGTCAAAAAAAGCAGTAGTATTAGAAGTATTAGAAGTGTTAGTTGAATCAAATACAGCTAAGATGTTCAACTTCACTAGGCAACTTGGTTATGGCCTTAGCGGCTTAACTTATATGGGATATTGGGATATAATTCTACTAACTAGTAGGAGTAATCTTAGTCAACAATCATTCAAAAAATAAAAATTAAAATATATTAGTCAACAATAAGACTACAACCATATCTTTATCTTGGCCATGGTAGTGACTAGTGAGGACAAAACCAAGTGTATTTTTTTAGTATATAAGTATATATTCTACACCACAATTATCAACTTAAACTTTTAGATTAAAGTTTTATGATATGTTATATATTTCAGTAAGATTTTGTTCTCTTTCGACATTTAGTAACTACTATTCATTTTACTCATATCTTTGAAATTCGAGGTAGAGTATATATTTTCAGGGCCCTGTTATTTTATTTGATTAATTTCAAATACGAGGCCCTTGATAATTATGTTAATATTTTAAGTCAAAGTAAAGAAAATTTACGAAGAGAGTATCTATTTTATTAAAGAAAAATTAATAAAAATAATTGAGCGTAAAAATATAAATCACTTATTTATAAAACATTATATTCTAATCTTTGTCTTTAATAATTTACTTATTTAATTTATCATATTTTTTATTTTGAAAAAGATAGAATTATATTATCTCACTTTTATCTCATTTACGAACTTAACATCTATATCTCTATTTCTTCAACACTATTTCTTCAACACGTACTTTTCACCTACTCAATATCTTTTCTTCTACTTAATTAGCTCCAATCAAACTTTAAAAAGTATTTATCAATAAATACATCAATATCACCACAAACCCTATTTTTGAGTAGGATATTAAATTAATAATGATGATTACATTAATTTTGCGGCGACAATAAATAAGTTAGAACTAAAAACAAGCGAACATCTGAGTATGAAAGATCATTGTCTACCTAGTCATAAATTTTTTTTTATAAATCATTAATAATATTTATCTTTTCCTTCAAATTTTGTGTTTTTTTTTATAAAATACCAACATATTATTATCAAGTTACTTAGGATAAATAGATCATAAACTTAAAAGTAAAAATTTTTAATATTTATCTTTTTTTGAGAGAATAAATATTTATCTTTTTAAGCAATTACTTAAAGGACTTATAAATATATATAGGACGCTCATGAGAATTGAGATACACATGACACGAATAATCATTGGATGTGTTATAAACCATACTCTAGTACCTGACTATAGATAGAATTAGTTGGAGACGCGAGATCCATTATTTGGGCAATTAATAGTTTATTCAGTTGCCTTCTTGGCATAGTATATAGTTGTTTCTTTCTCTCTGTTTTTTTTACTTGCTCGTCATTTTTTTATGTAAAGTATTTTTTTGTGTGTGTTGTTTCTCTACAAGTAGTTTTTACAATTTAGATAACATTATCAGTCGTCATTCATTTTCTCTTATGCAGGATTTTTTCTTTTTGTGGGTAAAATTAACCACATTCCTCTAGTCCTTCCTTGAAGGAAGTAGAGGTATAGACTGTTCATCATCTTTCCTCACTCAGACCCTGCTTTTGAGCGGGATATTAGGTATGATGATAATGATGATGTAATTAAATGCATTTTTTATTAACAAAGATAATTTATGCCTTCTAATAATCATTTCATTGACTATTAGCATTGATTTAAAACACAAACACAAAGTAATTAAAATGAATGAATTTGATGCAAATAACCAATTCCCAACCTCTTAGATGAAATACTTCTAAATAGTTATAATATCTCGAGATCGATGTAGGCAACTTTTCCAAAATAAATTTGCAAGCTGGCAATAAAGTAAGGATTACCTGGAGCTTAGCTGGATGGTGTTATATTTGATGCCCAATTGATGGTATATAGGACTACTCTATTACTTGTTTCATGTGTTCAGTATTTTTGTCATAATACTTTCCTTTTATTTATAAAGAATGAGATATTTAGGTTTTACACCAAAATTAAGGAGGGATAGAGGACCACTTAAAAATGGGTGAAAAACTTTTTTTTCCATAAAAAGTATTGATATTTATGTGTTATTGTGTCGTTGTAGTAAGAATAAAAGGATAAAAAAAATGACAAAAATAAAAATGAGACATTTTTAGTGAATTGGCCCAATAAGAAAATGTTACATTCTCTATGAATAAGAGGGAGTATATATTTTTTTTTACAAAATTCAAAAAGATTTAAGAAATACTTAATTACTCCGTTATGATTTTTTTTTGCTATTAAAGGGTTTTGTAAATTACAAAAATTCAAAATTTAAATACTTAATTAAAATTTCAAAATTTAAGAAATTAGTATTTTAGTATAGCCCATAAAAATATGAGTGTAAAAGTTATTGAAGATTCTCAGCATTCAATAAACCACTGAGGAAAGAATGTATTTTATTGATTGTGTTTTGTACAGGATATAAATGAATACATGAGTTCTATATATATATATATATATACAATGGCTATGCACTAACAAACTCTAAAATAGTTGCTAACAAACTGATGCTTTCCTAATAAACTGATGCATGACCAGCTCAGCTGGAATGCCTTGGTTCAATAGTTATTAATATATTAGACAAGTTTTTAGTGAAAAATAGTAATGTGGAGTAGCAAATATTTTAAATCGGTCCAAAAAGAAAAATATAACAAATATAATAGAACTATAATAGTATAACAAACCCAATAAAATAAAAAAATATTACTTATTATCAGGTAAATGATCACTTCACTAACTCATAGTTTAATATATGTAGTTTTTGAGACCTACTACATAGATTTTATATTCATTTGAATATGGTTAGGTTTTGAATATAATACTTTAAATTTTAATTTAATTAATATCTATTCAATTTAATTGAATATATAAAAACATTTAGAATGGAGTTGTACCATATTATAATTGGATAAGTTGAAACCAAATTAAACAACTCCAATATTCTTTGAGAAAGGGTTATAATGTTATATAAAAAATTATTTTTTATATTTCCATATTTAGTAGTTTTTGGTCAAATATTGGGAGTATTCTTTTCGGTGGTGTTTGACTCAATTATTTGCATCTACTCCTATTGAGTAATGACCAACCAAAATATATATATATATATATATATATATATATATATATATATATATATATATATATATATACATATATATATATATATATATATATATATATATATATATATATATATATATATATATAATTGTTCATCCAATAATGCTTAGAGGTTTCTGGAAGATAAATTATTATTAGGAATTTTTTAGTCGAATTAGTTGACTCCAAATTATTGTGTCTACTTGTTTAGCGTGTAATAATTAAGTGGGTTAACTTTTAATATTTTCTTGGTTTTGAAATTTGCTAAAATATAATTATTAATGTTGTTAATGGTGACTCAAACTAGCAAGCACCATTGAAGTAGATGAGAGGTCGTTGCCTCAGTCCGTGGGGCGCGAAGTGCGTTCTGTTTCCACTTCACGGCTCGCGTAATTGCGGTTTTTTTTCATGGGAGATGTCTTTTGGGACGGTTACCTTTATTTGTGATCGGTTATTTGTGGTTACTTAGACCCCAAGTTGTCTTTCAAGATGGTTTTATTATATATACTCCCTTTTGTTAGCACTAGGGATTTATGATTCACAAATTGAAAGAGATCACAAGAGAGCCATTATAATTTGTGAGTATGATTGTAATTCATCTTGTAAAATCTTTGCGATCATAGTGAAAATATTTGATCTCGGTGCCGGTGGACGTAGCTATCACATTGATAGTGAACCACGTTAAATCTCTCGTGTCATTTTCTTATTGTTTGCATTAAATTTCTTATTGTTTCATTATTGTTCATCGACCTTGCTTACGCTGTAGCACAACAATTAGCACTATTCATTTTCAAACTTATTTTATATAGTCTTTAATTTACAAGAAAAATATAGTCAAGTAGGATCTTGTTTGATTCATATAAGCATAAATTTTCATTATATTACCTTTTTATAATTTTTAGCTATGCATTATTTAATTTATAAAATGATCAAAATAACGCTTTGGATTGCGTAAAAAGTCAAATGTAATAAGTATAATGGAACGGAAGAAATATGGTATAGCAATTTTAGGTTTATGATAACTTGAAAAATCTAAGCCCAAGTCTTTTTAAGTTATAGTCCGAGTCATTTAATTAAAAATTATATTGCTATTTAAATGTGTACATATAAATATAAAAAAATGATAGTCGATCAAGCTAGTTCAGTATAAATATATTTAAGGTGAGTTTTCAATTCACCAATACTAGTATCTTAGGTTCTCCTCTGTTAGTTAAGTTGTGCATATTACTTTATTTCTTATAATTATAATTATTGTGTATTCAATTTAATTCTACTTATTTTTTGCTATTTTTTATCATTTAAATTTTAATATCTTTGTCAATATATATGAATTTTATGTGTCTAACTGTAGTGCTTCACATTTAGTAATTTGGCTGTGTTTTGTTTTACATGTCCATTACATTTCACAGTGAAGTAGTGAAGAACTGAAGATGCTCTGCCAAGTTATTTATTGCGAGTTTATTGTGGTTGGTGTATAATATATTAGGGGAAACTATTTCAATTACTCACTTGTCGATTTTGCATGTACCATTTAATTTTATACACTTATTAATAAATTTTTTATTTTTAAATATTTTTTATTATATTTGATAAAAAATTATAAAATTTACATTAAAACGAATTAATAATAACTTATTTAATTATGTTTTAATTAAAAATTTAAAATAAAATACAAATTAATTAAAAGAAATAAATAATACTTTTCATAAGTTCCTTTGAGCTTAAAATTTGTTCAATACATTCTTCTAGAATTTTTTTTTAAGCATACGTTCCTGAATATATAATCCTTAAGGTACAATATACAACCTTAACTTGCCACAAAATTAGGTTGCTCTAATTCATTAAATTTTATCAAGCCAAGTTCAAAAATCATATTCTTATATTTTAATTATTATTTATTTTCTATTTCTCCAAGAACTTATTACACTTATCTTTTAATCGATAAACTAATGAGTATATATAAATAGGAACATAATACATAAACTGGAAATGACTGCAGAGCGGGTACAAAAATAAATCTAATTATATGAAATACTCCTTTATCCTTCTCGTTTTGCTACATAAAAAGAAAAATAAATGAAAAAATGATATATTAGGTAAATTATTTAAAAAAAGTTCAGCATTTAATTTTTAATTTAAAAATTTATACATTCGACAAATTTAATTACAAGCTAGCTTGCTTACATAATATTATGATTGGAAAAGCCTTCAAGTGCTCAGATGAGTGCTTAGTTTGAGCAAAAAACACTATCTGCCCGTTTGGTTAGTCATATTAAATGATATTAATGAGAATAATTGATATATAAAGTAAAATTTCATCAAATGTTTTATATCATTCCAATGGCAATAAAAGTTTGATCAAAAAAAAAAATTTTATTTGTAAATTTTGATTACCACTTCTCTCAATAATAATGCACGGAATGAAATTTATAAAGAAAATGAGATGATTAAAGTTGGACAAACATAGCCATTAAGATAGTAAGAGATTTTTTAACTAAAATTAAACTAAGTTTTTATTCCATTCGGTTGGATTGGGTGCGGCTCAAATAGGCAATGGACTTGCTCGAACGAGCGCTTAGCTGTGGAAGACTCACTTGTGTCCAACTTTGTGCGTCACAACGCACTTGGGTTCTAACTTTGTAATAATCTTTAATTTGGTGATCGATTCCTCTAATCTTAAAGCAAAGTGTCAAATTAGTGGTAAATTAAAGTGTGGAACTAATGTTGTAGTGAACTTGAGATAAGCTTGCCCTTTGTCGGTGTTCACACTATAGAAGCCATACTCGATTAAACAAGGCAAGCCTTGTATTAGTTGTATACGTAGTTGGAATTGTAATTGTTTTACAGATTCTTAACCATCATTTTAAATTTTTAATTGAGTTAGTCTTTTAACAGACATAATATTAAAATTTTAACTGTCTATTTATTATTCCTTGTCATGTTTTTTCTTTAAAAAATTAAAATTATGCACTTTCCATAAAGTACAAAAATATGCGTAGTATATTAGACGATATATAAAGATGATATAAAAATAAGAAATAATGTAAAGAATTGAATTTTGTTCTAGGATAGATAATGAATGAAAAAGAGAAATTAGATTTTGTCTCAATTATAAATGTATTACTTCCTCTATTCCTTGAATCAGGTCTAAAATATAATTCTTACTACTACCTCCTATTCTTTCTATTAGTCTCATTTACTTTTGGGTTACAATTCACTTATAACTCTTAATATATGGGTTACTATTAGTCAAGTGGGATCTTGTTTGATTCGTCTCAATGCAAGAATTATTAATATCAAATTTTTATAATATTTAATTAAACATAATTAAAAATATTAAGAATTAAAATATTATCTCGGTAAATATAAAAGAAGTAAATAGGACTAATAAGTTGAATAGGAGGGAGTGTATGTAAAGTTAAATGTCTTACTCACAAATGTCCCTACACAATAGGGTGGTACTAAAATCTTAAGCTTAAGGACCATGCTAAACATTCTACACATTCAATATCCAAATATCCAGCTCAACACCAACATATTTAGCACCTTCCTTGAAAAATCTACCAAATTTTACAAACAGTAACACCAACTTTTCTGCCCATTTTTACCTCAACTCCCTCCTATAAATACACACCATTTCTTCACTCTCATTAGCCACTCATATATTATTTCTCTATCTTTTCATTAAATTATCAAATTCTAAAAAAATGGCTTTTTCCAAAGCTTTAATTGCTTCTTTGCTACTTTCTCTCTTTGTTCTTCAGCTTGTTCATGCCATTCAACCACAGACTACCTCTAATCAAGTGGTATGTTGTAATATTATTCACTTTATTATTTTTCAACTTTTTATTGATTTTTTTTCCGGCTAGTCGGTTGAGAGACCGTCTTTTCGAGAGATGTCTTTCAGGCCCATCTCATTAAAACTTAATGCTTACTTACCGTATTTTTAATGTCTACCTACACTATTCTTAATATTTACTTATCATATCCTTAATGCCTATTTACAATATCTTAAATATCTACTTATATTATTTTTTATATCTACTTATAATATTTCAAAAAATATATAATAGACCGGCCTAATTAGAGATGGTCTCTCAAATTAGTGTTTTTTTATGTAGTTTTAAAATTATAAAGTAGTATTAAATATGGTTGATGAAACAAGAATTTTGTTCATGATTTGTGCAGGGTAGCAACACTGGAAATGTCTCTGAAAGTAAAATTGGTGAGTTTTTTTAAATACTTTTTATAAGGAATTCTCATATGGTTTAATTTCCATAGAGAAATTTTTTGAAGAAAAGGCAATTTTGCCAAATTGCGGAAAATTTAATCAAATTTTATAAATTTCCCACATGAACATCTAATAAATCTTTTAGCATATGAAAAATGAGAGTGTTGGGCAAGTGATTTTTATTTTTGAAAAGTTTTTTAGATGGTTTTTGTTGTTAGCATTGGAATACTTTTAAACTTCTTCCGTGTCAAATTAGTCGTAACATTAAAAAAGATTTACTATTCATTCATCACTTATTATTTGTGGTTACTTTTATACTTCTAAGTTCTATTAATGGATTTTTAAGTTAAAATTAAAAATAACTTTTTTATTAGGGTTTTTCGATAAAATAGTTTATTGGATATTTTTAGCTTATTTGAATATAATTGTCAAATTACTCGTTTGTAGACAAACAAATTAAACTAACGGAACTAATTAACAAGTAATTGCCAAACACCCTCCAAACTCAAATAGATGAAAGTGGAAGTATAATATAGTTTCTTTGTCACTAGAAAGTAAGTCCTCTTTGTTTTAAATTGGAAATATGTATTCTTAAATCCTGAAACCTATTTTTTCTAAAGTACCACATCCATAATTTGAAAAATAAAATAAATAAATAAAATAAATAAAATAAAAAATGGCATGTGGAAATTGATTTTTGGCTATAATTAATGTAGGGAAAAACAACACAAGACCCCTTAAGAAAAAATGGGGTGTACTATGGCAAAATATCAATATTTATGGAGGACCTTTTAAAATAAATTTTTAAAATTGTATCAAAACTTAGATTGGTTACAATTATACTTATATTTAATACATTTGATTCATTTGTTGTATGTATAAAAATTATTTGTTATTTAAAATTTAAAGTAAATTTAAAGAAACAGAGAAAGTAACTATTAATATTTGGAATATATGCAGATTGTGGGGCAGCTTGTGCAGTGAGGTGCAGCGCCACAAAGAGACCAAATCTGTGCAAACGGGCATGCGGAAGTTGCTGCAACAGGTGCAACTGCGTGCCACCAGGCACCTCCGGCAACTATGAAGCATGCCCGTGCTATGCCGGCTTGACTACGCATGGCACCAGGAAGAAGTGCCCTTAAATTTCTTTATTTTGCTCCACTCCTATTATCTATGCTACTACTCCATAATTTTTTAGGCACGGTCCATTTCTTATAACTAGTGGTATATTTGGTCCAAAATTGAGTGATGTGTGATGAGGATGATATATAATATATATGTGAGGGTATAATTCTTGTTGGTGTTTATTGATTATTGTTGTAATATTTTGTATAATGGAGAATGTCTGATCTTGTATTATTTGTAGCAGAAGTATAATATTTATGTCTATTCATGCTATTTTTATAAGGATATTTGTTACATGATGCTACAACAACAGTAATAACATTTTATTATTCAAATATCATTAAGTAGCTTTCATTTTGAATGTGATTTGAGGGTCAAAGGTACGCAATTTTACACTTGTTGTTAATAATACTACCAAAGTGATTATTTTCAATAGTTAGACCTTTGATAAATAACACCATATACGACTTTACGTGAGGTTAGTATAAAATATACTCTATTATTTTGGGTTATAAGTATTGATTTTAGTCTGATTTAAGCTTGATTATTATGCAAAATTTAGAATCTAGATCTAAGATCACACAATTATCTTTGTTTTAAATTATTCTCTTTGATCTTTCTAGATGGTGAGAGTCCAACCATAACCATCAAAATAATCCATGATTCTTTGTTCTCCAAAACCCGACATTATTAATGGTTTTCTTAATAATTGCTCTAAGAACTTGAATGACAAGCAGCAGAAAGAGACTGAAAACTAGCAACCTATCGTTAGCTATTTCACATACATAAACTCTTGTGAGACACGGTTTTTTTGAAAGACCGTCTTTAATTAAACTGACCCAAAAAGGAAAACATAAAATACATTATTTGATAGGCATTAAGAATATTGTGAGTAGGCATTTTAAGTACTTTTTCGGTGGACATTAATATATTATAAGTAGACATTAAGGATAATATAAATAAGTATTAAGAATAATGTAAGTAGGCATTAAGAATACAGTGTGTGGACATTGAAATTTAATGGGCTGGGCCAGAGAGATGTCTCTCAAAGAGACGGTCTCTAAAAAAAACGGCCGTTTCACATAAACATAGCCACTGAGGAAATATCTGGTCATTTAACTTTTATTATCGTTTTCACCATTTAATATCAAACAGCCAAACGAAAAAAAAGACCATTTACATTCCCTACTCGGCTATCATCAAAAGCTACAATTTACATTCCCACTCCTGCTGTCAAACTGTTTCCTGACATTGGGAATTTCAGTTTCTGAATATTGCAAAATTATGCTCTAACCTGAGAAATCTAAGACATGGCCCAAATCATTTGTTTTAAAAACCAATCGAGATTACCAATTTGATTCCTTATACACGTAAAAATGAGTATTTTACTTCTACGCACCTTATACTAACATTTTGGATTCGCCTCCACGTGAAGGGGAAGTACATTATACAAAACAAAAAATCCTTCGTTATCTTATAAAGCTCTTACATCAGAATAAGAATGTATGTATTTGAACAAAAGTATTAGCCATGATTCTTCATTGTTCCAGATTCATGTAATACAAACATAAAGCACATGAAGCATACTACAAGTGAAGGAAATTCGGGTTTTTTGTCCACTCCACTATCGATCTGAGTTTACGCTGTAAAATTAATGTATTCAAGATAAATAACACAGTATAATTCAACATTAATTTAGCGTTCTCCTTTCTTTCCCTAACGTTTACACAATCCCTACTGAACTAAACTATGTCACACTAGAAAGCAGGGATCGCTCGTATGGTGTGCTAAGAAATCTGAATAAGCAAAAAAAAACCATCCAGAAGCTCGCTAAACCATTTTCGTTCGTGCAGCTTCATATAAAATATAATTTACACAACTCCTGCAGGAAGGCGTAGCACAAGTTGACCTCCAAAGATGCTGCAAGAGCCAAAAAAATAAACGAAAGATTAAGTTCATCGAGAAACGTCAGTCGTATGAAGTAAAAGCAACAGATAGGAGTGAAACAAGAATGGCAACCTTTTAACATAGTAGTAACAGAAATCTGCAAGGATGAAAGTTTGCACGATCTCTGAGATAAGAACAAAGGACGGCCATAAACCATAGCCCAGAGCAGTTAGGAGATGCCCACGGGTGTCTAATACCTGGTGAAGATTGCAGTATAACAATTATTGTTTAAATAAATTACATGAACAAGAAGCTTCAAATTAAATTCACACTCAAGTGAGAATCATGGGTTAATTCTATGTTACTTGACCTAGGGTACTGATGTCGGATACTGATACGTGTCCAAGTGTCGGTTACGTCTAAATATTTAATCTTACGCCTAAAATAAAGTTTCTAAGTGTCATACCCATATCCGAGTATCAAGGATCGGACACGGGTACGTGAAGCAAAATGAAGAGTCCGAGTAACATAGGGTAGTTCGACAGGTGTTCAATCCTCATCACGTCCAAAAAGGATTAATTCTCTTTTCCCCTCTTGCATGTAGGGATACTTTAGCCTATGCCCGATTAGAAAATAAAAGAATGACTCAAGTGCATCGTATTGCTAAATTATTACATCCATACAAAAGAACCTATCTATCCTTTGAGATTGGCTCATTTACCATTTTTGTTTGTCCGTCTCATGTTGCTCCGTTTCCCATTTTACCAAAATATCCCCACAACTATCTTCCTATTACTCACTACTACTTTAATTTCAAGGTGAAAGATGGAACAACCAAGGGAAGGAGATGGAGAGTAAGCGATATATTTTTCGTTGTTTGAATATGAGATGCTGATTAGGAAGAGAAGGGGTTTGGATGAATCCAGTTCCTTTTCCTCACCCTCCCTCTCCTTAGATCATAGCTAACAAAAGTGTGAGAAGGAAACTATATTCCCTTGCTCTTCATAGTCAATTTACATCAACTTCATTTATCACATTGCTTCTCATTTTTATGAGAGCTTTACACTAGGCAACTAAACAACCATAAGCAAGTTACCATATCAACCGATCCCACAAAACACACTTGAATTATGGGAAACAAGCTTTCCATTCTTGGTTTCGGGAAAGAAAAACCAAAAGTCTATAAAACGGACCAGATATAAAATTCTAAGCTTCTTCCGTGTGGTAGTTGAGATATGAAGTATCTATCAGTGAATATGTGTCACACATGTTAAGATCATGTTTGAGTGGCAAGTAATGTAAACAGGGTCTAACAATCCGATGCAACGATCACAAGGGGCAGCAGATAACCAGCAACAAACTAGAGTTGTCTTGAAACAATTATATCAAAACGGAGAAAAAATTCTCAATGAACAGATCCATTATTGGAATGGTTAGAAACAAAATTTACATAGGTGGAGGAAATTCCAAAGTAGCACAATTCTAGGACCTCAAAGGATTGAAGGATCAAACAATTTAGAAATTGGTAACAAAAGAAGTTTGGCCACGACCACTTTTTTCCTTATATTTAAAGATATTTCATCAACTCATTCGGTCCATATGAAATTCTTCTACATTTTTAGTCAGTAGAATATTCAGCAACCCTTTTAAAGGTGATTATGGGCAATGTAGTTCATCACCTCTTTTTTAGTTTTACTTTCTTTGTGCTAGAATCTCTTAACCTATCTTTCTTAATGCACCTCTTTAGTTTTACTTTCTTTTTGCTAGAATCTCTTAACCTATCTTTCTTAATGGCTCTGTCACTGATTAACCTATCTTTCTTAATGGCTCTGTCACTGCCTTTGAAATGAATTTCTTTTAGCTTCCTGATTACTATATCTTATCATCTATAATTGACGCATGGATAAGAGTGGGCACAACTCAATTTTCTCAGTTAAGACAAGTTCCAAGAGGCTAGAGTCTAGTATTACACTAACCTGAAGAACCCAGTGGGCACAACTCAAGAATCTTGCTACTCCAAGCGCAAACACATAATGTGCTGTAAATGGTTCCACGATCTACAAACAAAATGGAAGAGTCAGGATTATAGAACATATAAACAACAAAATAATTTGAAGAGCTCGTCACCAAGACATTGTACCTTTGTATTTTGCATAACCCGTAGCTGTGGCAGGACTGAGACAGCTTCTAAATAAACACAGAAAGCCCACATTATCCTATTAAAAAAATTGTGTGATGTTGATGGATGAACCGCCAATGCCAAAACAGCACACGGTAATAACTGCAAAATATTGAAGCAATTAAAGTACAATGTTAAAGAGCAGATAATAGGAGAAAGAAGTGGGGCATGGAGTACAACAAGTGCAAGGATGTAATATGATTTGCGTGCTAATTTACTTTTTGAATTTGTGATTCGTGCAAAATGGCTCAAAAATAGCAAAATGTCGGGAAGTATTTACAAGTTCCACAATCGTTCGAAGAAAGGGAGGAAGGGATAGATTAGTAACCTCACCCACTAGTATAAATTATATATTCGCATGAAATGTACTTCCTATTTTAAATTAACAACCAGAAAAAACAATCTTCTAATTTTTACATCCTAGGGAAAACACCACTCATATTTGAAATTCCCTTCAACATGTTATTTGAGTATTCGTGCAATCATCTGCATTCACATGAGCTTACAAATTTGGAGACAAACAATATCATGAAGCACAAACCTAAAAAAACTATCTTAACCATCTAAATCAACCTCAAGCGACTATCACTATTCACCACTAATACATCTATATCAAACTAACGGCATGGACAACACTAATATTGACAATGGTAACGTGATGTTGTAAATCAACAACAATGATTTTCATCACTGAATCAGGATTGTAGTAGTTATTGGCATGTCAAGTAGCTTCACTCACCACGTAATAAATAGCAAAATTGTCCTTGTCCTCCATATAAGTTGACCTTAGTTTAAATCGGATCATATAAATGACCCACATTGTAAAAATCAAGGTCGCTGTATCCAGAAGCGTGTGAATATCATATTCCATGACAAAACTGCAGTAAAGCCTAACTGCCAAAAAAATAGCTGTCAACTCCTGTGACTTCAATGAGAGTCCTGCAAATCATCCAAAGTGAGAAAAAATCATTCAGAAATCAAAACTCAAAGAGACAATTTCAGGCTTTCAGACCAATATCAGCGCAAGATCCATAGAACAGTACATGGAAATGTCAAAACAACAATCATTAGTAGTAGTAGTAGTACTACTACTACTACTACTCTGTAATAGTGTGGTAATAAGTGAACATCTAATTCCTAATATGACTTTTCGTGAAAACTGTTTTACAATCCAACTATGGCCTGCTGCCATAATGTATCAATTCCGCTACCTTGACGAAGGGCACATGTATTAAAGTCATAATATGATCCAAATGTTAGCAAACAGATCAAAAGAATACTCTAAAATATGTCACATACTGTGAAATCATTGTCTCTCAGAGTCACCCTTCCAAGGAAAATCTCAAAATCTAAGGTAAACGAAAAAGAGAACTTGACTAAAGAACTCATATTTAGTTTTAATTAATAATACAATGTCATCGGCCAACACCATGCATCACGAAACTTCTCTCCCAATAGGTCTTGTTTTCTCAAATAGGACCACCGCAAACAGAAAATGACTCAAAGCAGATTTTTGATGTAGGCTCTTCAGTCTATCCTCCAAATGTCCTAAAATTGGTTAGCACGTGCTCATACATATCTTGAACTAACCTTATACACTTTATATACTCATGTACATTCCTTTTTTTTTCAACAATTCATTAAGGTTATGTTTGGGAATAAGTATTTTCATTTTCAATTGTAGATTTCAATTATGAAATCATAAATGAAGAATTTGAGAATGACAAGGTATGGGAAGTCATTTTTCAAATTCTCAATTTTAACTAACTTTAATACAATGGTGGAATTGATACAAATCCAAATTTGGTTTTTATTAATTTGTCAAACACTAAATTTAAGTCAATTCTAAATTTCCAAATGAAATCCTCATTCCCGAACATAAACATAGCATAAAGTATTTCACTTGGTACTTTGTCATACGTCATATCAAAATCAATAGAATCATATGCAAATCCTTTTTCCAATGGAATACTTCCTTTGCTTCATTATATGGATAGTTTCCATGGTAGATAGTCCTGGTATTTTGTATATCTTTGAGGATGATACCCTCTTCCATAACTTCATGATGCATTGATGTGGCTCATAAGTTCATTCATTAGAATAATCTTGACAGAAAAATGAGGGAAAATACTTGCAAGAAGAAAAATCAACACAAACTTTCCACATTTTCCCAAACACCCCACTCCTACTCCTTCCGAAAAAAAGATTCCCCATTCAGCATAGCATAATTTTTTTCCATTTTAAGAGAAACAAAATGAGCAAAAGAGGACACCAAATATCTGAAGAAATCAAAAAAGGTGCCGAACCTTATTCATAAGGTCAATATAAGAAAAATCTATAGCAAAAACAAACAAAATGAAACAAAAATACTCTTCCAATTTATTGGGTAAACTAATATACAAATGCTACCAACTACATAATCATAATAGTGTAAGGGGAAAAAAACCTAGTTCATAGATAACAAACGAACCGATCACATCTTAAAAAATTAATAAAAAATTAACTACTAAACTTATTTTAAATAAAGACAAAAACTTAAAAATTAAGCAATCAAAATCCAAACCCTAAATTCCCAAATTAGCTTACAAAAATCAAAATTACCAGCACAAGTTTTCTCCTTTGTGAGTTTATAGATAAGAACAGCAATTCCAATAGCATGAACAGCTTCAGCAGCGACAAAAAGATTATCATGGTCACGAACAACAGCTCTTAACAAGACTAATGCCGCCATTCCTGCAACCACTGAAAGGAACGCCTTCACTTTTGGCGGTTGTCTTCTTAACCACGCCATTACTGTCTGGATCGGTCTTCTTTGTGGCCTCATCTTCCTTATTTCTTTCTAATTTAGGAAATTTTTCAATTTTTTTGGGTTTTTTTTTTTTTTTTTTTGGTTTTTGATTTTTGTTTGATTCTTCTGCTGCTGAATTAATCGAGATTGTAAGAATTGAAGAAATATAAAGAGAAATATATGAGAGAAAGTGGGTGGTGTTTGATTAGCTAAAGATTGTCCATTGAATTTTGGAGGTTAATTATGCTCAAGGTTTCCTCTTTTTAGTGGATTTTTAGAGATTGAAGGAATGGATGATTAATTACTTTCCTTTTTTAATTGTTTGACTTGTGTTGGACTCTTTTCAATGAATTAATGCCAATTAATGTTAATTTCTTGGGAAAATGAGTTTTATCTTCCTTGATGAAAAATTATTATATTTCTTAATATTTATAATATTCTGACTTTGATTATCATCTAATTTTCTCGTTTCTTTTACTTATCATGCAATAAAAATATGTTAATTTTTCTTTTATTAATAAGATAAAAAGTTGAAAAGAAAAGAAACTAACCATTTACAAAATATTTTTGATTCTAAAATTAGATAAAAGAGTATTGGTAATTTGGTTGCGGAAAAATAATATATATTTATGATAAACTTTACGATTTATTTCTTTAAAAAAAAAGTACAATTTATTGTTCAATTTAATTAAAAGAAGTAATATGTTTGAATCAAAAGTAAAATATATATTCATGATAAACTTTACGATTTATTTAAAAGTTTATTAAAATGATTATTTTAGTCTGCTAACATAATAAGTTACAAAATTTAGGTGTTCACCTGAGTTGGTTGAATTTATTCCAATTTTGGTTGAATTTATCAAATAAGTCAGATAATATTAATCGAAATTTATGTCATTTGAAAAATAAGTATTACTTTTTAGAAAAAATGTATTTGATTCTTATCTACCTCTTCTCCTTTACTCATCCTAACATATAATCAAATAATAATAACAATAGAAGATCGAAATCGGACAACTTAACATATAGGATTTGAGTGAGTTAAGAGACTGAATAGGTCAAGTCAACTAACAACCAATTTAATCCGACATAATCCCAACCTACTTTAGTTATATTTTTTAAGAAATGAATTTTTTTATAAAAAAAAATATATAATGTTTTTGGTATATACAATAATATGTCCATTATATTTTTGAGCATACACTACGATAATGTTCGATCTTCAAATTAATCGACCTACTAAAACATCTTAGCCTGCTAATATTCTTTACAATTAATTTGTTAATATCTCAATATTTTTAATAAATTATTGACGTTTTTGAACAAGTCAGATAATGGACACTTATATTAACTAATCAACTCTAAATCACACCCATGACCCATAGTCGTCACGGTTAATGTTTTTTGCCATTTTAATGCGTAACGTGCATTGTGCACCATGTGGTTGCAGAATACTTATAATCTGCAACTTATCAAGGGGAAGGCAATCACCCAACACGCTAACAAATGTGCATGTACAAAGACGAGATAATGTAAATAAGTCTAGTCCCCAAAAATTGAAGGTAAAAAGGCACAAACTTTGGTTTACAATCAAGCACTAGGATCTACTCACCCTAAGCTAAATATAAGAGACATTATTGAATCAGGTGTTCCAGGAAGCTGATCTTTTCATGACAGGCTTCATTTGTTTATCTTCCTCCAGAGAGATCATACCCAAATGTGAAGGGTCCTCAAGCATCATTTTAGCCACCAGGTAACCAGCAATGGACCATGTTTGATACTTTCGAGCTTGTTTACCTATGTATCGGCCGTGCTTGCCATCGTAATACTCTGGCCAGCTGTCTTTCAATAGCTTTGCCTCTGCTAGGTCTATGGCTCGTCTTGCTATCAGGGGGCGTCCGGTTTTGATGCATGCAGCTGTTAGGAGCCATAAGAGCACTGCAGCAACACAGTTCACAAAACAATTAAAATGGATGCATTTTTCATTACCCTAATACCAGTTAGTAGCTCCCGCCTGACGAAGTTTGAGGGTTCATATCACTCATATGTAAGCAAACTAACCCATATCACAATTTCTTGTGAGAGATGGTCTCTTTGAGAGACTATCTATAATTGGGTTAGCTATAAAGGAAAATGTAGAGTAAGTTACTCGGTGAGCATTAAGAATATTATAAGTAAGCATTTAAGATATTGTAAGCATTGCACGCTTATTCGGTGGGCATTAAGAATACGGTAAGTTAAGCATTAAGGATACGGTAAGTTAAGTATTAAGGATATGATAAGTAGGCATTAAGGATGATATAAGCTGGCATTAAAGATACAGTAAGTAGGCATTAAGGATGATATAAATAGGCATTAAAGATACAGTAAGTATGCATAAAGTTTTAGTGGGTTGGATCTGAGAGATGTCTCTTAGTTCTCTCAGGAGACCAGCTGAACCCATATAATTACAAAGGGTTTGTCTTCAATTGACCTTTAATGCAATATGCAACTTCACATAAATGCGAAGGTACATGATTTAACACACATTTTACATTTTAACAATAGTCCATTGTCAATTGTCATTTGAGAACTATAAATCCGTAGCTCCATGGAAAATCGACATTACCACCAAGTCCAAAATCTAGCATAAGGGTTGCCGAAGATAGGGTCTAAGAAGGTCCATAAAAGGTAGAAACATGGTATTTGCACACATAGAAAATAACTAAATTGAACTTTGCACCACCATGAATCCAGAAGCACAAAGAATTGTCCAAACGAGGCAACACGTGATGCACAGGCATGCATTACGTGAAGCAGCACGTATACATAACCTGCCTCGAAAGAGCGATTCAATTGAGCTGTCGGGTGCACGCAAGTGTAAACCCAAAAAAGGCGTACCTGGCCAGGATCCTCCGTTGTGATAACTCCACCGAGTATTCTTAGGGTCACATCCTGTTATGATCCGCCAATCATGGCTCTCAATGGCTGGATAACAGACTTTTAACGGCATCTCACCAACCAATTCTTCCCACCTTGCTTCTATAAGATCCATGATAGCAGTTGATTGTTCCGATGTGGCCATTGACGAAAGAATTGCAATACAGTTCCCCAAGCAGAACCAACGAATATCCATTTTTGCTGGGCTGACATTTCCAATAAAGTAGCCACCACGATTTGGCATAAAATCAAAGACCCATTCTGGAAGCGAATCTGGCATCACATTGAATTTGTTTACGGCAGTATGAGAATACTCTTCTGTTTTGTATCGGTAGATATCGTTAAGCTGCTTGAAGTCCATCCAGTAGTAAGTTCTCATGTGGTAGCTTAAAGCATGGAGACGTTTGGATATTCGCTCAATGAACTCATTTCCTTCATCATCGTGTTTTAACAAAACTAAAGCACACCTAAGAGCCATGAAGAAAAGAGCTTGAATTTCGAGTGGATAACCATAAACACCCTGTATGCAAAATATAAGAGATTATCAGGAGGCCATATAGCACTATATATGGGGACTTCAACCATCAGCTTAAGTTTTTGGTTGAGTTGGTTCCTTGACATGGTATCAGACCCAACGTGACAAGAAGTCACGGATTCGAATAACCACCCCTCATTCAAAGTAGAATATTTAGCGTTAGGTATGAAGAGGGTATGTACTGCATCCACACTTCTAACCTTTCTTCAAAGTTCCCTACTCTACGTCAAGGTTCTATAAAACTTGAGCAATCTATTTCTAAAATATCAACAAAAACGATTCTAAACTCATGAAAAGAAAAGATTAAAAGCAGTGGCAAGAAAGTTAGGAAAACAGCATAAAAGTTGTATAGAAAGAACTTACCATTCTACGATCAATCATACAACAACCATCAGCACAAAGGAGAGTCGGAAATGTATCAAAACCCTCGGAAAGGCACAAGCTGAGAATGAGGCGCATTCCCTTCTGGCATTCAGGCAGTTCGGCTAATGTAGAATCTCCTGTACTTTTAGTGTATGCCCGAAGCAAGATGATCCACCAGAATCCTGAATCGATGGGGGCAACTCTTCCTATCGCACTTTCACCAAAGTCAGCAATCAACGTCTCATGGTTCCTGACCGGATCATGGAAAACTTTAAAGCTAGCTGGCATCACCCCTTCCCCAAGTTGAAATCGGTCTATCTTCTTCTCCCATGATTGAAGGCGGAGAGTTTTCAAAAGAAAATTTCTAACAATATCTGGTTCCCCATTCATCAAAAAGGCTAATGCACTTGGAACAAAATCCCTAACAAACACCTACCAGAAAAAAATACACTTATACTTCTTTTATAGTAAACATATCAAAAAATAGTATACATATTTATACAAAGTTCAATTCATGTGGTCGAAAACAGGAACCAACTCAACCAAAAGTTTAAACTGATGGTTGAGGCCCTGAGATATGTTATATACTATAACACGCGCCCTCACACGAGAGCCCTTTGGGCTAGAAGTGTGGATGCAACACATGCTCTCCTCATACATGGCGTGGAATACTCCACTTTAAATGAGGGGTGGTTGAGATTCGAACCCGTAACCTCTTGTCACACTAGCTCTGATAGATTGACACCATATCAATAGACTGACACCATATCAAAGAACCAACTAAAACAAAAGCTTAAGCTAATAATTGATACAAATGTAACAAATTCAATGGGACACAGGGGTATGCACTTGGTAGTTGGTACGGCACACTAACATTTCATTCGAGATCATCAAAAAAACAACATGATTACCAAATATTCAAGTTTGCACTTCAACTTAGCAGATCATTATGCATTCAAAGAAGTAAAAATGAAGACAAAAACTAGGTAATTTACCTGATCATAATTGAGTTTTTCCTCGGAATTATCCAAGGCCGCAATAGTCCCAACAGGTTGACCACGAAAATAAACCAAAGAACGCCTTAATGATTCCCAAGCTTCCCCGACTATAGGGTGAGGCTCAAAGTCAGCTTGTGACCTAGGAGTACTAAAACCAGATCTTGGGGTGTTGACACCAGACCGACGACTAGAGCTAAAAGCATTCTCCAAATGATCCGCCAACCGGGAAATATTATCTCCATTCCTAGATGATATCCTTGGAGACATAAAATCACCAAGAGACCTTTCGTCGAGGGATCTTTGTCGGCTCTCCATAGTCAAAGTTCGTGGTCTATCCAAAAGCTTTGCCAAATCACATTCTTCATTTCCATCTAACGATGTACACGCAACAGCACGCGGACTAATGTTACCGTTCTGGGGGCTTACATTTCCATTCTCGGGAACTTTAACAGAAAGCCCCATCATTCTAAGATGAAAGGTTTAAGGGCGAAACAGCCGGTTTTGTTTCGACAACCTACATTACAAATTACAACCAAATATCCTTCAACCGTTACTCATACCAAGATACAGAGTGCAGGACAATACTAATATCAAACAACAAAACACAGCAAACTCAACCAGCTGTATTAATATCAAACATAAGCTCCAACTTCCTATTACTTGTAGTTTGTACAGCCCGTTGGGTTATTGGTATCAAATAGTCGGAAATGATGATGAAAATTTAAAGTAATTTAGCTAGAAATATGATCCAATTTTATCTATCCTCACCCTTCTTTTTCTTCGCAAAATCTATTCTCATCCGTTACGACTTCAAAAAAACCGGCCAATTTGAGGGTGAGAGCAGAACTACCATGGGAAATGACAAAATACATTTTGCTACAATTAATACCAATAACCGAACGCTTGGTACACTGAAATGATTTTCCACTTCCCTAATACCATTAAGTAAAGGTATTCATTCGATTCATCGGCTTGATTATGGGTCAAGTGTTTCGGGTCGGTTTAAAATCAGAGTTTGTGTTTCGGGTTGATTTTAAGTCGAGTCAAATCGGATTCGGTTTAGGTCGAGTGAATATAAGCTCATCGGATCTGATTTGAACACCTCTACCATTAAGTGACTTTCATTAGACGACATTTCGGATATACACAATTTTACATGTACAAACTTACTAAAGGCTTTAACAGTAGAAACCAATATAGTACAAGCGGTACAACCACTGACTCACCTAAGATGCTCTTGTCCACTTGAATTAAAGTATGTATATTAACTTAGAACACTTTTAACATGTTTAAACTTTCAATTAATGGAATCATCAACTATGATTAAACTAATTTACAGCAAAACTTGTATTGATCATCAAAGTAGATACAACATTCAAATCAAAAGTATAACCCAAACATGACATTGAAATGACAAAGGCATAGGAATCTCCAAAAAGAAGAGCAGTACCATACTACCATTTATAACCCATAACTATAATTTCTTCAGATTTACAATCAACTTTTTAGAGAAAATTTCAGAAGTACTCTTATAATCATGTAAATATTGAAATTTTTACTCAATCCAAATGAAAGAATTGATATTTCCAAGGAAATCATCTATCACAAATCACAATTGTGTTCACTATAAACTAAGATCAACTTTAGTTAATGGGGGTATCATTTTTTTTAGAAAAAATTGCATGTATGAAAAAACACTAATGAAAAAAATCATATAAATAAATTCCTAAAAAAAAATTAAAAACTACCCAGAACAGAATTTTGCATGATTTGAAATACCCAAAAAGGGATACTTCTATTTATCAAACATAAAATTATGGTGTCAAAAATAAAATGCATCAAAAGATTATGATTGAAGCTGACCTCAGGGCTCAGATAATATCGCCCCACCAATTTCACTTGAGCAATAAATGGAGAGAGAAACATATACAGTTTTATTTCCTACCAAAACCAAGAATATATATTTATATACAAAAATTAAATCTTAGAAATTCATCAAATCTCTGTTAGTAATTTAATAATCAAAAATTACAAGAAAGGGGTAAATCGGTAAGTGATCAAATGAAAGAGTACCGGGTTAACGGGTAAAATAAACCGGCAAAATTGACTGATTTTAATTTGTGGGTGCTTTTGGACTAATTGAAAGGACAACTCTGTGATGTTGTTTATCTTTCTATCATATTTATGGGTTTTCAGAAAAATGGTTTGTTTTCAGGAAAAAGATGTCTTTACATAGACAGTGATGTGAGCAAAACTAGGTTGGGCAAATAATTGACGAAAGTACATTCATTCTTCGTATGTAGTTATATTATGTGTGTTAGATTATTGAGACTATTTATTTATAATATATTATTAATATTTGTTAATGTATAAGATAAAATACAGTAAAGTGAGATTTTGTCTAAATTTTTTTAGCACATACTTTTGTAATATTTTTTGTAGGATTTTTAGATGTGTATAGTTTAATATGAAGTATAAAGAATCAAAATAACACATTATAATAAAACAGAGATAGTAATATGATAATGTATTTATTTAACCCTTAACTAGAATAATGACACAAATACTAAGAAATTTTATGAATAATTGCGAAAAAAGTCAAATATAGCAAATTTAATGAAACAAAGAAATAATATAATAATGCGTTCATTTAACCCTTAACTAGAATAATGACACCAATACTAAGAAACTTAATGAATAGAATTGGTGGGAGAAAAACAAATTAATACATCTAGATAAAAGTTAAAAGGTAGTGAGATTATTATATTTAAAATATAAATATTGTCAAGAAAATAAAATTGACTAAAATAGAAATGGAATTGGCAAATTTATAAATATAAGAGAGTATAATTTATGATGATTGTTCTTCGTGGAAATAGAAAATGGTTTAGTGGTCCAAGTTAAGAACAAAAATTCCATTTTGAGTTGACTATATATTACTCCATTCGTTCCTTTTTGTTTCTCATATTACCTTTTACACGTATTTTTTAATAAATTTTACGTCTTAATATCTCTAAGTACGTATCATAAAAAATTATAAAAATTATATATTAAAAAACTTTACATCAAGACAAAGCTAACAAGATTTCACATGAATGTATTTTATCTTTAATATATACTTTAAAATTTTAATTTAAATTTTTTTCTCTTAGAACAAATTTAAAGTGGACAAACAAAAAAAATGGAAGAAGTATATTAAAACATTAAAAATAAACTAATTGTTTTGGTGTATTAATAAATCGAAAAAATTGGTGTCCAAAGAAACTGGATTTTAATATTTGGATTCTAATCTACTACGCCATCACCGCCAACAATTGTTTTTAAGATAGTTTATACGCCAATTATTTAATTATTATTAAGGAATCTATTACTTCTATTATCTCATCCTATGAAATTTGTCTCAATTTCTTTTTAAGTTTGACTTATTAAATGTTTTATTTTTATTTTTTAACATGATTTGCACTTTTTAAATTCTCATTCACTCTTTTAATTTATTTTTTTTTATCTCATCTTAAATTTTCTCCTCTTTTTCATAAAATATTACTTTTTTTCACTTGTCTTGATTTTTTTTACCAATTGTCATTTAAGTAAAATTAATGGGACCAAAGGAGTATTACATTTATCTCTTGCTAGAATTGAAGTCCAGAGGTAGACTTCATTCAATATGCAATTGGAATCAAACTAGCACTATTTAGACTTTTGTTTTTTGAAATGTTTAATTTTGATCTTAATTTTTTTTATATTGATATAAGATTAAATATCTGAGATAAATTTAATAAAAATTTTGCTTACAACTATTTGAGATTAAATTATTATTGTTAACAACATAAAAAGTCAATATAACACAAATTTAAAATACGAAGCAAAATAAGAGTATGATTAGTAAGTAAAAATGTACCTTATCATTTGAACAAAATTGTATAGAATAGAACTATATATAGTTCTTATCGCTTTATTATGTGGTTTGTCTCTAAAAAACCTGAAAAAAAATTGAAATCTACATTTAAAAAGTGCTTCACAAATCATAGAGATTATATGTCCCATTCAGTTGTTTTAGGTTAAAAAGGTTTTCTTTGTCCTAAGAAAATTATTATAATTTTCTTAAAATCTGTTCTATAAATTTACAATAATTATATTTTAGTCATAAATTACACTTTTTGTTTAGAATCTATTCACACATTTTAACAAAGTAAACTTTTTTGTCACTCATTTAAAAACATCAAAAAATGTATATAGTTGTATTTATAGCAATTTATATGGTATAAGGAAAGAATTAGCTAAAAATGGGTGATTACGAGGGGTTTATGTTGAAAGCAAGATGCATGTGATGTGCCCTTTTGTGAAACTGAGGCTTTTTGCAGTTGGAATCATGCACGTGTACGGTTCATTTGATCCAATACATACACCTCTAACGTACTGCATTGGAGTCCTTCTCTTAGTTTAAGACTTTAAGTTGTTCATATAAAAAATATCCATTAGAATTAAAATTAAATATTTTAGAAAGTGAATATATTATTTTATCAAATAATAAGTCTAATGGAGAAGAAATATGGACAATAAGCATTAAAAAAATATTAAAATAAAGTTACTAAAAAATATATGGGAATTACAATTATTTAAAAAATATTTGAATAAAGTTTGTGGAAATATATATGGACCATAAGCAATATAAAAACTTAATTAAATAAAGTTAGTAGGAAATATGTGGTGATTATAACCATTAATAAAATATTAAAATGAGTATGAACAATGTTAATTATGTTCGAAATTTGTGATATAAATAAAAAGATTCTTTTACTACAATATAATTTGCTTTTAGTGGGATATATTTAGCGACATTTAATTTAAATGTCGCTACATCAAATTTTTAATAGTATATATAGAGGATTTAGTGACATTTATTAGACCTTTTAGCAGCATAATAAAAAATCACATAAAAGCTTTTTGCAACATAGAATCTAGTGACATTTCTCAAAAATGCTACTATAGACTATAGTACCAATTACAAATGTCACTAAAGACCAAATAAAGTGTCACTAAATTACTTTTTAGTGGAACTTAAAATAAAAACCAATGATTGTTACACTTAAAATATAAATTAGTGGCATTTTTTTAATGTCACTAAATCTAATGATCGTGAAAAGTTAAATTTATTGTAGTGTTTAGGAAAACAACAAATAGAATGACCTAAAATGACAAATAGAAACTACTTTAAGGAACAAAAGGAGTAATATTGCTCCATGAAGAGTAAACTCTCTGTCCTGTAGCATTTGGTATATAAATAAATATAAAATTTGACCAAATAAATAAAAAGATAAGGATAAAAAATATTTATGGAGAGTAAAAGAAATGTGTTGATAAAAAAAACAAATTCAATGTGTTAGATGAAAATTTTAAAAATAATATGAGTCATGATAAAATAAAAATTTAGCAAATCTCATTAACAAATCAAAAAAAAAAATATAGCAAAATTTATATGACAAAGGGAGTAATTTACAAGGAACGAATATTGATCACTAGTTTATACAATACCGACTAATTCGTTGCATTTTTATTTCTTTGATTTTGCTATGAATCGATAAAATTATTATGTTAAAATTTTAATTAAAAATATAATTTTGATAAATAAGCGAAACAAACATATAGATAAAGAAAAAACAAATAATAAGAATGTCATGGATTAGATTTAAAATCATATGGATCAAGTAAGAATAAAACATACTTTTTTTAAAAGAGACTCAAATTGATCAAGGTTTACAAGTTTTGAATAGTGTTAGACCTTAAACATACTTATTTTGAACAAACTCAACCACAAATCAATCAAATTTTAAAGTTTTGTGTCCTTTAATCCAGACCAACGAGGGCTGGTGTTTCTAGGATCTAAAATGCTTGTTGCATTGATAATATATTTTGTTTAATATATTATTGAAAGAAAATATTTGCTGATTTGTTGAGTTTTTGTCTTTTTACTCTTATGATCTTTAATAGAAAAAATAAATATGATTACGATTAGTATAAAATATAGATATAGGTAGATCAATGAATCAGGTTTTGGATCCAAAGTAGTTTTACAAGGAATCTTAAAGGGGTCTAAATGTGTCATATTAAAATCTAAGTTGGGTGATCAAATCTAGGCACACAAGTCAGTTCTAGGTCCATAAACTAAATTCGAATCTAAGATTAGAGTCTAAGGAGGGAAGGAAGGCGGCAACTCATACCCATAAGGAGGATGCGGCCTAGGAGTCCCCCGACTCAAGAAAGATCGTCAAAAAATCCTCTAAAAAAGAAGTTTTTGTGACTAAAAGTTGACCGATTGATGCTGAATTCGCAAGCCCGCATATAAACACACAAACTTAATCATATCTATTGATCTCGAATTCAATCTAGATACATAAATTAGCGTAACATCTATGAAGAATCCAATTATTATTATTATTTTTTCATGTTATTCTTGAGCCGAGTTTCTTTTTATTTCTTTTAAATTATTTTTGGTAGTAGAAGCCTAACGCATGGTCTCGCACCAACCCAAATGGGATCTAGCCTAGCCTAGCCTGTAAAACCCATGTGCTTACCATGAGCCATTGGCCAAAACAGGGCGAAAATGCGGGTCTGGGTCAATCACCTGTTTAATTTAGCAACTCTGCGCCCGTCTGCGGTTTAAAGTTTTCACCCATGGCTGCTTCAGACTTTAGTCTTATAAATAACAAATAAAGATAAAGACGTCGCCATAAAACCCTGCAAAAACCCTTCTCATCCATGGCGGGTTCATCAGCAAAGAAAAACTCAAATGAATCAACAAAGAAGAAAAGAAAACTCACTAATTCACAGGACAGAGAAAAATCCTCAAAATCAGCTCGCAAGAAAAAGCATGTTGAAGAAGAAGAAGAAGAAAGATGCGCAGTTGACGAGATAAGAACATTGGAAAACACGGAGGGAGATACACAAACTCCAGTAGAAAAAATTAAGAACTTTCAATGGAGGAATTTAGACCTAGTTTTAGCACTTGATATGAGAACACTAACTGCTGAAAAGTAAGTTGCTTCCTTCTTTTGATGGATTTTTTGAATCGGGTTTTGTTTTATTTCTTTGAATAGTTATATTGTTTTTTGGGGTGTTGATTTAATATGCTGTGAAATGAGAGCATTTTTCAGGGTTTTAAGGATTTAGTGATCAGGTTTACTTGTTGCTACTGTATGAATTGGATGATTAACCTGCCATGTTATACAATTGTATTTTCTGAACTGGGTTTTGTTTCAGTTCTTTAAAATAGTTAGTATGTTGTTTGTGGGGTGTTAATTTTATTTTAATGTGATTAGAGGTTTTTTCTGGGTTTAATTTCTGTAACTATATGAATTGGATGATTAACCTGCAAAACTATTGTAAATTTTATGCAAAGTTGAATTTTTTCATCAGGGAAAATGTTTTTGTTACAATATGAATTGGATGATTAACCTGCCAAACTTAATTATTTTGCTTTGTTGAATGTTTTACCAAAACTCTAGGATTAACACTATTTTTAGATAATATTTTATGAAGGAAAGAAAGGGGAGGGAAGATGGGTGTGTTTTCCTTCTGAAAAGGAGCTCTCGCTTCCTCCCTCCCCTTCCTTTCTCTCCATTATATTCTATCCAAACAAAACATAAGAGTGTATTGATTATTGGTTCATATATAAGTGTTTATATATGCCCCAAATGCCTGCAGTAGAGGAATTGATGGGTGGTCCTCAAGGTTTTTGTTTAGTAATATTCACAATTCATTTGTTTAGTTTGATGAAAAACTGTTTGAATGAGGAAAATTGGTTTCCCTCGTTTTGGGAGGAAATTGAGTTACATGGTGGAAACTCTTATCATTTCAAAAATATGTTCCCTACCATATATTGGAAAGAGGGAAAATTGTTTTCTTGGAAAACACTTTCCCCCAGAACAATCCTGCCTTCATGCTTACGCCTTTGGTGATCATCATTAGTAGTGAGAATTTCAATTGACTTCTGTTTTGAATTGGAAGGTTTTACATTCAAATTTAACAAAAAATGATGTTAATTCATTGGTATTGCATTGAAAGTTGCATTAATAGAGATAATTGAGCTCTTTAAATTAAAATCTTTTAGCATGGTGGGAGAAATGTGGCGGAGCTTTGAAGGCTAAATATATCATTAGAATGATCTCTTTGGTGAAATTTGCTTTGGTGAAATTTGGATAGTGTTTCTTTTAACAAAAAACTGTTTTGATTGCAGGAAGGTAACGTTAACTCACAAGTTTGTGAGTTCAAGGATCACTAAATGGGACAATGATGTTGAGGAGTTCAACACCTTGAGTATTTCAAGGTTGATAGCACACATCAGTAAATGGATTCAATCGTTACTGATTACTTCCGAAAAGAACATTAGAGCTGGAGACAAGGATTCGAAGGTGTCAAAGTTTGTTTTAGATTGTAGGTGCTGGGAGATACTCAGATTTTGCTTGAAGGAATCAGAAAGAATGTGTGTTCCGTTGAGCTTGTCACGGGATATATTAAGGGTTATTGCATCTGTGGCCAGGAGTGCTTTGCATTCATCTAATTCTGTTGATACAGAAATTAAAGAACTCACTTTTACTTCTGTAGAGATTCAATTATTTAAGACTATGAATGACTGCTTAAAATTGCTATTTTCTTCCCGTGGCCGATTGTTGAATGAAAATCTGGATGTGTGGGCAGTGGCTGTTAGCTCACTGCTTGAACTTTTAATCAGATTGTACACCGAAAGTTACCAAGATAGTGGTGTGCGAGACTTGGTCACAGAATCTTCTTGTTTGGTGCTGGAGCCATTCTCCAAGTTCTTGAGGTTGCATCCTTGTCGCAAAAATGCTTTTCGTGATTTTGTAGATAAACTTCTTGAACCACTGTTGCATCTTCTGGGTTTGTTGCATGATCAAACCCGAGATAAAAGTCTTGTTTTAGTGCAAAAACTGTTCAAGTTGGTTGAGGAGATTCTTTCTTATGGATTGTTCCATTCAGTTCACCTCGATGAGTATCTTAGCTTACACATTACAGATAAGTACAATTCTTCAGTTGATAAAAAATTGCGAAGTTCAAGAATGATTATCAAGAGCTTTCATAGACACCTTTTCGATAAAGTAGATAACCTTGTTTCAGAGGGAAGGATATGGGCGTTGCCCGGTTTAGGAAATGTATTCCGTTTGTTTGTTGTTAATGTGAAAAAACTGAAGAAGGAATCACAGGTTGCAGAAAGTTCGAGAGCCAGTGAAACCCCACATCTTTCAAAGGTTAGCAACTCGACCACCGAGAAGAACCATACCACTAAGACTCCTGCCTCGGAAATAAGGATGTCATTTTTTGATTTTTTTTTGCTAACTATGGAGCCATTGTTACTCGATCTCAGCAAACATCTCCAGGATGACCATCTTGAAACATCCTTACTGAATGTGTACCAAACTCTCAAATCTGTAAATAATATCTTGTCTAGCATGTTGTGCGAAAGAACCTATTTAAGAATCGAAGATAATTCTGGAGGAGCGTGTCTGAATTTCTTCAACATAAGCTATGGTCTATTAATGTCGTGTTATGCCAAGTTTAATCAAATGTGGCAGTCAACATGGGGTATTGATAGCTTCAAGGAAGTTGATTTATTGAAGTCAATGGCTAAAGAGTTTATTCTTGTAGTTGAGAATTTCCTTGAAATTGAATATGAAGTCATTGGCCATGACTTAGTTAACATATGGCTTGTGATTCTCAGTTGTTTGACATTGGCGCATTCTTCAGAGGATGGCTCGCAACTGTGTGAACTGTTTTCACAATCGGTTGACCTTGGTTGCCGAATGGTTAATCTATACAGCGAACTGCGCCAGGTTAGTGCTAGTACCGTTGAAGACTTTTGTTTCCTTTACTGTGCTTATGTTTCAAACTCATATGTTAATGATCTGGTAGCTTCTCTGTTTACGGTTATGTCTTCATATTTATCATCACCTTGATGATAATAAACTAGTTAGTACTTAGTACTCGTGCAATACATAGATTAGTAGAAATGATTTTCAATTTTTTAATTAAAATATGAGTTTCTTAGACTTGGTTATACATTACATTATCCCAATGCCATAAATTGGCTTGCCAAAGCAGGCTTTGGGAGGGTCTTTTGTATGCAACCTTACCCTTAGCCTTGTAAAACAAAGGGGTTATTGCCTGTTCATAATTTATCATCACTTTGATGATGACACATATTAATACAAATGATATTCAATTTTAATTAAAAATATGAATATTTCACACTTATTTTACATCACACTGCCTCAATGCCATAAAGTTACTCACACCAAAGCGAGGTTTGGGAGGGTCGGATTTACGCAAACTTACCCTTAGCTTTGTAAAACAAATAGGTTATCTTCGATCCATCCTTGATAGTGCTAATAAACAAAAGTCGAAGAGATCTAGCATTTTGATTTAGGGGCTCACATGTTCATGTCATGGTTGAAGCCAAATTAAACAATAGTGCTAATAAACAAAAATTTCTAATAATGTCCCTAATAAATTTACAACCTTTGCGACACCAAAGGCATGCATTGAATAATACCCTTTTAAAGTCTTGCTACTATTAAATATAACTAAACACTATTTTCATGGACCATGGTGGCTTAGAAGGGAAAGTTAGGAGGGAAAACCTAGCCTTCGAACCTCTCTTTAGAATTAGCTAACAGATGCTGACTAAGAATAGGCTGTGACATATTCAACTAGGTTAGATGTATAACTCTCAAGTTTCTCGATTTCTCTTTGCACGCCTTACATTTTAGTATTTTTCATGTGCTGGATAAATTTATTTTTGATTGGTGCAGTAATTCCCAAGTCTCTCAGATCTCCGTGGTACATCCATACACGTTAACTTTCTAGCAGGATCTATGTTGGGCCTGAATGTGTTTTTATTGTCAAAAACCTGCTATGTTTTTTTCTCTAATATTGACACATATTCATTTTATAAAAATAATTTATGGATTTATGAACCTTTATTTTCCTTCCATTTGCTTAGTTCGGTGGCATATCATTGTGTAGGTGGATCGTGCTGTTTTCGCACTATGTAAAGGATTGAGGCATCTATCATTTTGTCAAGTAGATAGTGAAATGAAATATTCTGAGCTATCATTGAACTCCTCTCTTCATTATGATAAATTTGCCAAATCGGGTCGCTTGCTTTTGAATTCTCAAAAGTTTAGGAATGCTGTTTGCAATGTGATTAAGTTTATACCTGAAGGGCAGGCTGTTGATTTTGTTCAAAGTTTATCCGCTGATATTTCGGATTGCTTGGAGTGGATGAACATTGAAGGGGAGACACACCCCTGTAGACTTAGTGCCCAAGCAGAAATGTTGGGTTTCGTCTTCTCGGAAATTTATACTCTGGTTCTGGATTCGCTTTCAGTTTCTGCTGGTTATAGTTCCCGTATGGGCGAATCTATAGAAAAGCTGATACTGGGGATACGTCCCTGCATGAAGCATTTAACTACTTTTCTGGAAGATGGTCCTACTGGGTTTGTTTTCTCAGTATTGCGAGCAACACAAAATAAGCATAAGAATTACAAAAATGATTTATCGAGTATTTGTCCCTTGCTTCTCCTTTTCTTCTTTCGTGTGTACGTATCCTGCAGAAGCTTATACCGCCAAACGTTGAGCCTCTTGCCTCCTGATCTATCAACAAAGATGTCAAAGAAGATGGCTGACTATTATACTGCATATTCCGGTGAGAATCACATGAGGAGGACCAAATTTACTGATAAAGGATATTTTTCGTGGGTCAAATCTTCAGCATCTCTTTTGAGTATCCTGCAAATTATAAAGGATACTTATTTCCAAGAAGGTTCATTAATCCACTGTTGTTTGATTTATGTAATGCATATGATGGCTATACAAAGACTTGTTGATCTAAGTAGGCAAATCCACTGTGTGGAGTATATTATACAGAGAAATGAGAATGAAAGAAATAAAATATCAATGGATGACAATGATTTATCAGTTTCACACAAAGACAACAGAAAACAAGAGAAATTAGAGATTTTCTTGTTGGCTTTGAAGCAAGAAACAGCTGGTTTGACTGGTTTTGTCATGAAATACCTTGCTGTAGTTGATGAGAAACAGCAGCCTTTTTCTATACCTTGTGGAAAAACTACAAGTAGCCCAACCCCACTGTACATAGGCTTTGACTCATGGGATTTGGGTGTCTGCACGGTTGATGAAAAGACGCTGCCTACTGCAATTTGGTGGATTATTTGCCGAAATATCGATATATTGTGTAAATATGCTACTAAGAAGAAGTTGAAGCTGTTCCTTAATCTTTTGATTAGTAGTTCACTTCCATATAGAGAGTTTGAGGAGCGGTCTAAGCATTTTGATAATAAATTGATGAAAGTTAACATGCATCGGGTTTCACAGGAACTTCTTCAAGATACATGTTTCTATGATCAAAGAGTAAGACCTCTTAAAATTGTTCTTGACCATGAATTATTTTTCTTGTTATTATGTAATAATTTTTTCTCGAGAAATTCTTCTATTGTAATCTTGCTTTGACACAATCAATAATTGGTATTTTGTACTTATTTTGTAAGTGGGAAGGGGGCGTGTTGAAATATGGCAACTGTCACATGTAGTTTACATCATCGAAAGATCAAGAGCTAAGGGTAATGTTGACTGTTATGGAAATTGTGAACTGGGGGCTGATAGGATTCCTAGTGGTGACGGTTAAAGTCTTCAGATTGTATATTAAGCCGTAAAGAACTGGTTGATTAGTGTTTTAAATGTTTGGTGGATATTTGATGTGTGGAAGATGTAAGCTCGTATTGATGCTAACTTTGCTGGACTCAAGTTTTTATCGGAATATCACTTGCTAACCTTATTTGCTTGTATGCTTATTGCTATTATGTATATTTTTAGTCAACTTAAATGTTGTTGTGACATGTATACGTGATGTTCATGGTTTTTCTACTAGTTTGTGCGCAGGTATATGGCATCCTGTGTTTTCCCAGTTTTGAAGAAGTGTATATCACAGTTATTTATTGATTCCATGAATGTTGAAGCAGAACTACGTTCATCTGATTGGACCAATGCTTTAAGTGTGTGTCAGAACTCAGCCATATCTGTGAGAGACAAACCATTTACTTCTCGTTATTCTCATGACAATCTTGTCAATGAATGCCTTGACAAAGGATCGTCTTCTACTCCAACCATTGTGAATCTTGCTGCTTGCCGAGGCTTATTGAACTTTTTGTGCATGGTGGTGGATACTTCATTGAGCTTCAAATCGTTATCTCGTACTGTGACATATTTAATCAACTTTGAAAGGTAATGCTTTGTACACCTTTTCTTTCTCATGTTATTTACTTTGAAAGGTAATGCTTTGCAAGTGTTCATTGCATCTGTGTGTGCGTGTCATGATTTCTTCCGTGAGAATTACTAGAAAGGCATATACTGCAAATCTATGTTTCTTCAATGTTCTTATTTTTTTTGATGCACCTTTTCTCCTTCAAAGCTTCTTCGTTATATAGTTAAACCATGACAGTATGTTCATCTAAAATGCGTCTTCAATATTCAGGCTCATAATTGGTTGCTTGCTGGGTTCTCAAGGGGCCTTGTATTTGCATGAGCAGCAGGAGTTTCTTAAATTGTTGGTGGCGTGTCGCAGAGCTTTAAAATGTTTATTGATGTCTTTCTGTGAGGGGAAATCAGAAGTTTGTCGTTCCATTCCGATATTGTTGGAAGTTCGATCATCAGTTCTGTGGTTGTTGGGATCGTTGAAGTTGGTCACTACATATAAAAATGCCTTGTCATCACAGCACAATAGTACCCACTTTGATTGTGTGATTTTCTCGCTATTGGATCAGACTTCATACGTGTTTGTCAATCTATCCAAGCATCAATCTGGTTTAGCAATTCGTTTGATATCTAGTAAATCTCATCATGATAGTAAGAGAAATGAATCAAATGAACCCGATTGCTCCCAGGAATTGTCGTATGATGTTGAAGCTTGCAGACGTGCGACTATGATAATTGACGCACTAGAAGAAGAGATAAAAGGTTTTCTTCTTTTCCCGAAGGAGGCCTTCAGTATCGGAGATGTAGAGGGTGGCATACAGCCTGTAGAACTATACAAATTATCCTCTGTGATAACATGCATTCAAGGGTTTCTATGGGGATTGCAGTACTCTCTAAGCGACATATTTGCAAGCCGTGATGATTTGAAAGTAAAATTGATGAAGCACAAACATGATATTATGTCTAGAATAGACGGTTTTACGAGCACTTTTATTGAGCTCTGTGGATATTCTTCCCATATATTTCTTCACAATAATTATGAGCATCATAATCATGTTCTAGAGACAGATGCATCTAAAAAGACTGGCCATACCTTTGCAAATGATTTGAAATTTGAAAATCAAAATGGGAATCCAGTATCCGAGAAGATGAACTCGGCTTCTTGTGGAACAAATGCATCTAATTCTGGCCGAAGGAAGAAAAAGTTGAAGTCGGGTTACTTTAGATCAGCCCTTACAGGGCTGACGGAGTTTAGCTCATTCAATTACAGTTGCCTGAGGATTGATTTATTGGATAGCTTCTTAAATGGGAAAAATTTGGATGCAGCAGTTTTATTGAGAGGACTTTTTGTTGCTTCTTCAGCTATCATGAGGCTAAGCATGCTGATTGATTGTTCCCCCTTGTCATCCAATTTAATTCAATTTTTTCTCGGCTGCTCTGAAGTTATATTGATAAAGTTTTCTGAAATGCTCGAGATACCCAATTCATCTTGTTTTGGTTGGTTGGATGGACCTGTAATGTTTCTAGAGGCAATCGGGAGTCTGTTTGCATTTACTAGTCCTATCGCTACAAGAACTATCTACACCAAATTGGTAGAGTTACATGTAAAGGCTATTGGTAAATGCATTTCTTTACAAGGAAAATGTGCTATGTTAGCTTCTCATATTGAGTCAAGTTCCAAGATATATGCTGAAAGACAAGTTTTTGAATCAACTATCAGTGACCCCCTATTTGGCTTAGACAATCTCAAGGCAAGGTTAAGAATGTCTTTTAAAGCTCTCATTGAGAAATCATCAGAGCCATTGTTATCATCTGCTCTGCAAGCTCTAGAACGAGCACTAATTGGTCAACGTGAAGGCTTTACGGGGATCTATGAAGTAAAGAAAGAAAGTGATGTTGGGGGTACGGTTTCTTCAATGGTCGCAGGTGCTGTTGATTGCTTGGACTTGCTTCTTGAATTGTATAAAGGTATCAATTGTTCTAAACTTCCGTTGAACATGATTTGCAAGTTGGAATTTTTTCTAATTGATTCACAATATAGAAATTCGTTTCTTCTTGAGGTTGGTTACATGCAATAGATCATTTCTAGTCACATGGGTTCTTCTTCATTCATTTCAATTTTCTACCTTCAATCTCTATGTCCAAATCCTTCATATCCCTTTCCACTTTTGCCCTCAAGGTCATCTTTAGTCTTCCTCACGCTCTTTTTAAGGCCACCGAGTTCCAACTTTCTAATATTTTGCACCTGCTCAAACCATCTTAAACGATTCTTTTTATCTTTTCCTCAATATTTGCGACTCCTAAACCCTTTCGTATATCTCTGTTACAAATTCTATCCCTTAAGTTATGCCCGCTCTTATTTGTCTCTTGGACATATAATGTTTGAATTTCAGATCTTTCTTCTCAAATTGTGTCATGTTTATCTGCTCTAATTTGTTGTAATGGTTTCCACAATGCTTAATAGCTATTAGTAGGTATTCCTCTAGCTATATGATCAGAATATGGACCTAAATATGATTGATGTCTGACTCTTGCAGGGAAAATTCTATTGAATGCGGTTAAGATGCACATCAATAGCTTAGTTGCGGCACTGTTTAACATTATGATACACCTACAAGGCCCCACCGTGTTCTACGAAAAACCTAATGGAAATGCAGTAAACAAGAATCCCGATTCAGGATCTGTAGTTCTCATGTGTGTTGAGGTACTAACCAGAATTGCTGGAAAACGGTCTCAATTTCACCTGGAATCCCATCATGTGGGACAGTCTGTACAGATACCTACAACAATTTTGCAAGGGTTTTGCTACATTAGAGCAGGGGAAAGTTCTCATCCAAGTTCCTTAAATTTGGACTGCAAAAAGTGTGTGGAACATGGAAGCTACTTCCCGGTTGACAGGATTTTCTCGGTAAACTTATATGCAGCTTCTTGTCGATTGTTGTGGACTGTTGTGAAACACCATAACAGGTATAGACTCTTATAGTTAGGTCTCTAATGATATTGTGTTTTATTTTGTTCATGAATAATTTCTTGGTAGATGACTACGCCCAAGGCCATCTTTATTTTTTGACCACAGAGCGAAAGATAAAAAGGTCTTAAAAAATTTAAGACGTAATAAATAATATAATACTCGTTTTATTTTGTATTGTTGATATTTTAACTATTTTATAAAAAAAAACCCTAATAGCTCATATTATATAGCAAAAAGATGTAAATTATACCTAAATTTAATTCAAGTTAATATCAATCTTGTACATGAAAAATATTTTTTTGGGCCCTAAAAAGTTGGGGGCCCTGGGCGACAGCCCGCTTTGCCCTTGCTAATCGACGGCCATGACTAGGCCTGTCCTATATTAAGATTTAATTTTTATTTTTGATGAATATGCACTTGGCTAAAATTGCTTTTAGAAATAAGGGAAGTTCATCTGTAATTGAATTCTGTTTTGGATTTCTGATATTCTCTTTTCGTTCTGCAAGTTATATATGTCATTTGACTATGTTTTTAATTGTTAGAGAGTGTGTACGGTGCATTGCCCTTCTTCAAAATTCTCTTCAAATACTTCTCCGTTGTGTGGAGATTGTAAATAGTGATTCAGAAGACCAAGATGATTACTTTACTTGGAAGGTAGAAGAGGGAGTAAAATGCGCCAGTTATTTGAGACGGGTTTATGAAGAGGTATGTCAAAAACAAAAAACTCCTTTCTTTCTTTAATCTTAGTTATTGTGTCTTAGCTATTATCTACCCCATTAGCGTTCCATTGCTTGGTAGTTGACGACTATTGTGGTCATCTGCATGACTAATATTTTCTTCTTGGAGGTAACCGTGTTGCATTTTTGCATATTACTCGCAGATTGGACAACAGAAGGATGTCTTAGGCCAGCACTGCTTTATGTTCTTGTCAGATTACATATGGATTTATTCAGGTTATGGCCCTCTTAAGAAGGGTGTCAAAAGGTAATTTTCCCTTTTTATTACTTCCGATATCAAGAGCATTATGTGAACGATCCACTGTCTCATGATTCACTAATGTCCTTGCGAATCGCGAATCAAAAAAAGCGAATTATGGTCGGTTTTGACTATTTTAGAGTCATTTTGAGCAAATAACGAATTCAAAAAGCGAATTAACTGGTGAATTATGTTATACTGGAACGATCATTGATTTGTTTTTTTCGTGTTTCTAAACTTTTAGGGAAGTCGATGAAGCCCTAAGGCCAGGTATCTATGCTTTGCTTGATGTTTGCTCAGCAGAAGACCTTCAGTATCTTCATACTGTATTTGGCGGTACGCAATTTACTAAACAATTTCCAATTCACCCTGTTATGTTTGTTATATATCCTTCCCAAACCCTGATCATAGCTTCTATGAGCGGGATACACTGGGTATGAATCATAAATGACAGGCCTATCAACTTTAGTTGATAAAACTTGAAAATTCCCGATGGCTCTTTTGGTATGATGTTGACGATGTTTTTGTTGCAGAGGGTCCTTGCAGAAGCACATTAGCGAGCATTAAGGATGATCACAAACGGCAACAGTATGAAGGGAAAGTGTGATAAAACAACAACCATTTGTAATGTGTTATTCTTACGATTGATGCTGTGATATTTACCTGACGTTAAGGCAAAATTTCCCGCAATTTCAGCGGACGTATACTACTTCAAGTCGAGCTAGCTGCTTGTCGAAACAAGAATACATGGTGATGCAAATACAAGAGGACATGAAAACCATGCACAATGACTGGGAAAGGGTGTATTGGGTTATTCATTTTTCCTTTGCAGGTCATTTTCGAGTCAATAGTCTCATTAATCGCAACCTATGTATTTACTTTGATAAGAGTACGGTTTACTAGTTATTTAATATTCTTCAAACTCTAATCATAAATCTATAAATAAGATATGCCGTAGTAGAGTGCGCAATAATAGCCACTTTTTAACTTATTAGACTTCTTTTTTTTTTTTTCCTTGAGTTTTTGATATTCACCAAACAAAGGTGAAAGGGTGACTAAGACTTTGATTATTATAGTTTTGGTAAATGCATTGTGATCCACTCAATTTGGTCCAATTCCATGAACCTATCATATTCAACACCCCACTACTTTATGGAAAATGCAATGATATAAACTGACATCTTTGTACACATATTACTCCTTCATTTTCCTTCTACTTGTACAAACTTTACCCATTATCTTCACAAAACTATTAACTTTTTTTGTAAAGAAATGGGTTACTATGACTATTATTATTACCCATATCCAAGAAGATCTCCATCTATTTGTGATGGTCTAACATTAAGACCTCTTCCTTACCCAGTTATTCTAATTCTCATGATTATATCTATTTTTCTAGCCTTTAAATTCTACTTTGTATCGATAGAAGTGACTGAAGCTTTTGAGTTTGAAATAAACTTGCTACTAATAGCTACCCCTTTGATCATCATTTTCGCCGTTCAATTGCTTTCGGCAAGGCAGGCTCGATGCTGTTGGTCTCATGGTGGGTATCCCCCTGCTAAGTGCTGGTGCTACGAGTGTCGTTCTCGTGCTGTCGCTCCGCCACCGTACTTCCGGGTTTATTAGTTGGTTCACTTCATAAGGTATTTGTACACTATACTATATATTTGTTCCTTGTATAGGCTTGAACCATGAAACCTACATGTTATACGTACATATCATATATTGGGTTATAGAAGTACTTAATATTGTTTGTAATACAAAACTTACTTGTGTCTACTTAATTCTAATAAATTATTAGCTTGAACTTATGAATGAATTTGTTGCCAAAATTCAACTGCAAACAACTTTTCTAAATATTTTATATTCAGCGTCGAGGTTGGCTAAAGATTCTTAGAGGTAAGGAGAAGAGTAAATTAAATTATCCTCTAATTGTTAGAATTTAAAAGGGAAAACTCTCAACCACTAAACTAACTCATAATTCTTGTAATAAATTAACCTCTCTTTATTACTTATAGAGTATATAAGTAATATGATACTCCCTAGTCCTTACTATTCATTTTAATTGTCTCATTTACTTAACATTTTGACTCTTAATATTTCTAATTATGCTTAATTAAAAATTATGAAAAGTTGATATTAATAATCCTTGTATTGAGACGAATAAAAAAAATACCCTACTTGACTATATTTTAACTTATAGATTAAAAATAAAATTCAAATTAAAAGGGATTGGTAAATACTAAATAGTGATAAAAAATAAATGGGACAAGTAAAATGAATAGGAGGGAGTAAAATATTATGAAACTACAATATAGAGTATAACATATTTTGAGGCTATGATCATCGATTTAAGATGATAAGCTAATGGTTGTAGCCTTAAAATATATTAGTATCTATCAGTTATCACAATTCATGACTATAAGATTGCGTAAATTTAAAAATTTAAGGTTTTGATTTACATAGATTTAGCTTTGATTGCCTTATGTGAACCCGCAGGTGGATCCCATACTCTTTAAATTCATGGCTAAAAGTTTATAATTTTCTTGAGGAAACTAAAGCAAGAATTTGATTGTTCTTATCTGATTGATCAATCCGGCAATGGTTTAGCTGTGATTGCTGGTCAGTGGCTGCTTTCATAAACTTTTTTCTTTTTAATAATAATAATAATGATAGAATTCTAGAAAGTGTTAATTATTAGTGGTGAAAAAACCATGTGATTCTTAATGTAATTATTTAGTACAGTATACGGTAAAGAAATGGACAATAATACTTTCATACGTTGAAAATAATTATAATTATTAATTATTATCTTTATGTGGATAAGAAATCAAGCATTACCCAATTTACCATTACGGGCGAGTATAATCAAATATTCGATCCCGAACACGCAATTCGATTGGATATCCAAAAGCCAACGTGTATCTACTATCCAATCCAACTCGGATATCCGAATCCGACATTTGACAATATTCAAATCGTATTTCTAAGATATTCAATATCCGATGCCAATAAGAATAAGTTGAAAAATTCAACTTAGATACTTGAAATCTTAAAAATTGATATTAGATATCTGAAAATTGCTTATAATACCCGTATATCCGAAATCCTAAAAATTGATATTTGAATTCGTAACCCATATCTGAATTTTCGTATTGGATATTGGATCAAAATTATAATTTCGAATCAGATATTCGATCCGAATTATAATTTGAATTGAATTTCCTAAGATTAGGATCGAATATTGGATCAAATCATCAAACTTCAGATCATCAAATAGTTTTTCTTAGCCCTAATTAGCATATACCTTATTAATTACGCATTTAAGACGTTATTTTGGTCTGTCGGCTACTCTTGTAAGAATCGTCTTACGGTGGCCTCAAACAAGGAGTTGATATCATAATTTTAATTGGATTAATCAGCCCAATAAACACATCTCACAGTTTATACAACACTATTGCTTTGATTGCTTTTGTGAGAGGCCGTCTCACCGTAAAATGGCTTCAAACAAAGAGGTAGTTTTATTGATTTGACATAGTAATTAACAATGTCAACGTAATTGTAATTAATAATATTAACATTTTTTAAATTTTAAAATTACAAGTTTTTCTTAATTATATTAATAATGACGCTATAAAAACGTTTCAAAAAAAAAAAGATATTTTCACATGCCAACCAATAATATTCTTAGTGGTTCAATTTCTGAATATTAAATTTCTCTTTACTTTATTTTCATTGGCGTATGGTGGGTGTAAATGTACTACTACCAATAATATTTTTCAATTTCTAGATCAAAATTGTACTGTAATTTTGGAAAGACAATAATTGTGTTTAGTGGTTAGCTTGTTCTATCATTTGCATGATTCATGTACCAAGTAAACATACCAATCCACTCAAGCTAATATGAAAGTAGATTCAAAAAAATTTGAGCAATATACGGTACTCCTACTGTATACGAAATTGTTTTTTTTTAAAAAAAAAAAAAATTATTGGCAAAAGATAATTAGAAGAGTTTCATAGCATGGGTTACTAAGAAATTTTTCACGCTAGCTTGTTGAATAGAAGATCAAGATACTATTGTTAGTCCGATCTTGAACAAGGATATGCTTGTATCAAGTTTCTAGCAAGCAGAGAAATACGAGTTTTTGTCTCAGTTAGAATAAATTTTGCATTTTTTAAGTAAAATTTTTGGTTCGATTATCACATAATATTCTCTGTTCCTTTCCCGATATGGCTATACGCCTATACCTACTCTTTAATAAAAAAAAGAGAATGCACACCAAATTAAATACCTTACTATATAAAATTAATTTGTTAATCAAGGATAAATATTTAAGGAAGAGATAAAAATTAAACTAAAAAATTATAAGCTGTATATTGGATTAAGGAGCATAATTATATATTGTACATTAAAAGGAAAGTTGTAATTAATTTGGTGAAGGGGAATGAGATTGGGCAAATTATTATCGCTTTTTGCGGAGAAATACTTTTCTAGTATTAGACATAAGATAAATATTTCACCTCTAAAATTATTTATACGTACTAGATAAAATTAAACGAATACGACCACTTTAATAAAATCATCTTTGGTTCAACTTATATTGGTTAGATTGAATTTATTTACACATACTACATAAAATTGAATTCAAATAAAAAAATAAAATCAACAAATAGAAAATGGTTTTTAAATGTTAAAATGTCTTAGAAAATTATATATTAATCTAGTAGTTATATACATTTTCCTTTTTATCTTATAGTATAAGTTCAATTCTTACTATTTAAAAAAAATTAAATACATTTACACTCTTACTTATAGAGATTTTCAAACCTACCGTTCAATTAAAAACATGCTAATTGTCTTAGGTCACATTATAAAATTTCGTCTCAATGTTATGGTTGGGCCAAAACTTGACACCTCAAACTAGGCCCAAATTCGAAGAGGAGAATGAGTTGGCATATAATATCGTTGAAAGGAGTATTAATGGAAAATTTGAATATAATATCTTTGAAAGGAGTATTAATGGAAAATTTGAAATGTATAAGATAATTTATAAAAAAAATGAACAAAATAGTACTAGTATAAGTTTTAACTTTATTCTAAAAGTAAGCGAAAAACAAAATAGTTAAATAGCTATTTGACCTATTTTTGTGGAGCATGTTGTTCGCAGTTACGAACAACTATTTTGTCTTTTTTGACCTGTTCGCAGTTACTCCAAACCTCAGGTTTGGGAATTTTACGCTTACTTTTGGAATAAAGTTGAAACTTATACTATTTTGTTCATTTTTTTAATAAATTGTCTTATACATTTCAAATTTTCGTATTAATGAGATTAAGTGGAACCCAAGTCATTTGAGCTTGACTTAAGTGGGCTCGAAAAGCCCAAGAACATGCTCGATAAGCTTTTATTATTACTCAGTTATTTTTGTGAGAGACTGTTTATTAGAGGGACAACCTCAAAAAAAAAAAATTATATTTTTATTTTCTCTTTAATTTGTATTAATTAGGCTATTCAGCACAAATATATAGTGCGTCTCTTGAAACTACCGTCTGTCACAACAATTTATGATTATTATATTTTGCCTACAATTATATTATTAGTACAATATTTATTTATAAATTTTCTGATGAGAGACTTGTACTTCAAGTTTTAAGAAAATTTAATTTTTTCCTTTCTCATTTTACAATATTAATTATATTTAACCTTTTAAACAAATTTTAAATATAATTCAATTCTTAATATCTATAAATATGCTTTATATAAAATTTTAACTTTTATTATAAATAAATCTCGATTCAACTTCTTAATAAGATGCTTACCATCACATTGACAAGCACTTAAAGGTGGACGTAGAGTACAATAAACATATGTAAATATATTTGTATCGGTATTAAAAAAGTATATAGATATTTTATTACATGATACATCTCAAAGTAATTAATTATACACACAAACAAATTAAAATCATAACAGTCTCTATAAAGACTCATAAACTATCTAATTACGGATAAGAATATATATTACACTCTCCGTTTTAATTTGATGCTTACATTTAAACTAAAATTTTAAGACCTTTTCGGTCAAAATATAACCAATAAATTAAACTGAAACAAAAAGGGTAGTATTAGTATATAAGCATCACCGTATGTACATCTTTTTAATCTCAAAAAAATACTATACATAGAAAAATGTTAAAATACAACAATAAAGATATATATTTAAAAAGAAATACTTTAAATAAAAAATGAAATGCTGATCTTGAACCTTAGTGTAAAAAGCCCTCAGTCACAAGATGAGCCAGAGTAGAAGCAAGGATAGCCGTCGGATCTCCAAGAAGAATAGAGAAGACTGTTCTTAAGAATATCTTTAGTATTTCTAACCACTTGTTCTTAGAATTTGCACCATTTTTTTTAGATTTGATAAGTACTCTAAGATCAGTTAATTTAGTTTCTTCCATTACAGGAGTAATTGCTGAGGAAGAGGCCGATGATGAACTCTGCATGGCCATTTCCATAACACAATACACATGAAAATTGTAATCATCATAGTTTGATACATAAGACCACCCCGGAATCTTTTTCTTTGCACCTATTTTTTTTATGATAAAACAACAATTAAATTAATTAATTAATAATATCGAATTAATTCATAAGTTAAAAGTAAACATAATCTTATTTGATTTAAATTGTCTTAATGTAATTTTATTAATATTAATTTTTTATAAATTTTCATTAAATTTAATTAATTAAAAATATTTAGAAATGCATCGACAATTATGTAAATTGTTGATTTGATTAAAATAAAAGGGAATATCAACTATAACAAAAGGGTAGCAATTTTGGACAAGTAGAGGAGGTGGTTAAGATCAAATCATAATCATAATATATATATATATATATATATATATATATATATATATATATATATATATATATATATATATATATATATATATATATATATATATATATATATATATATAAAAGTAAATTTAGATAACCTCATCTTTTCATCTTTTTACGAATAGAAGTATTTAGACTTTAGAAAAGTGTATTGTACTTTTATATTTGATGACTTACTTTGTATTTTTTAAAATTTAATTTCAGTATGATATTAAAAAATAAAATTTTTGACTCAAGTATCGTGTGGTCCACTCTTAGAGAGGAATTTCTAAGATGAGTTTGGTGTACATCTACCACCTTTCAAAATGTATATTATATTACTATAATAATATTATATTCTATAGGCAATTACTAAACAAATTAAAAAACATAATAAGATTATAAGGAAAGTACACCTATATACTAAAAGTAAAAAAATGTTTTATAAGAAGAATTACAAATAATATTTTGCAAATTGTTAAAGAATCTTTATTTATCCTATTAAGTTAGGTTTTAATTAAATTAAAAAAAGTAATTTAAGTAACAAACCTTTGAGCAGCCTCTTATTGCACCAAGCACAAGTAGATGGTCCTTGCTTCTCAAGCCAAAATGTGACATCTCCAATGCTAATTTTACAGTCTAACTTAGCACATCTAGGGTGTAAATCCCATCCTGTGTCTGAGCAATGATAGACGAAGCCCTTAACGTTTTTCCCACATGCATCACAATTTCTGCAGTCAATGCAATAATTCGCCCTGGTGCAATTTGGGCCGGGCAGGGGTTTTTCAAGAAATCGATATTGATTTCCTTGAAATTTTAGTTTTGGCGAAGAAAACATACATTGGTGATGCAAATCATAGTTGCACCTCTCACATCTGTACCTTAGCCCTATACCTTCTGTTTTGCACCCGTCGCATGTGTATGGTCGTTGCTGATTGACCATCACCAAAGGATGATCATGAAAATCACTTTCTTTGTTCGTCATAATTTGATTCAGTATTAATCTAGTAACACACACAAGACGATTAATATAAAGCTAATAATTACAAATACCGTTTAATTTTAATGAAAAAATAAATTAATAAACATGTATTATATCAAACTCAAAATTCAAAAATAAAAATGAAATCATACCATATAAGAAGCTTGTATCTTCATCATATTCATCATATATATAGAGTGAGTTAATGTACGTAACGTTTGAGACGTATGTGGTTTCTCCTACCATTGTAGTATAAATAATAAAATATTATATTGCGTTATTTCGTTTGATTTTCTTCTGAATTTCACCGACATTTGAATGAAATTTCAGTTTAGAACAAAAGTCAACTGCTTTGCCTCCCTTTTTTCTTACTTCTACATTATATTTGATAGATCAGTATATATATTTTAACAATTTATATATTTAAGTTTTTTAAATTAAGTTACATGTAATTTCATATTCAAAAATTAATTAGAAAGAAGTTGACTAGTCTAGCTATAAATTTGATGGCTACTCCTCCTATTACCAATTAGTTTTAGAATATATGGAACCTCGTCGAGTTTGTGTGTAGCCAAGTTTCCCTTTCTACGGCGGGTCTTGTTGTGTACAAGTTTAATACAAAATTTATTATGATATCAGAGCCAACGGTTTTTGATCAACTGGAAACAAAAAATCTCGGTGTTCCATATAAAACAATGTGCGGGTTCGAAAAGAATGATGTTTCCGTCCAATTAGAAAATAAGCTCACATGTGAGAGAGAACACTGAAATTTAACCCACATGTGATCTCACTTGGAAGAATTAGAGAGTGGTTGGTTAACATATAAGCTTGATGGGTCATCTCCTCTTATTACTAATTGATTTTAGGATGGAACTTCATCGATCGAGTTTGTGTGCCCCTTCTCTTATACGAGTCTTGTTGTAATTGTATACAAGTCTAATAACAAACTTATTAATTTTTCCTTTTTCTTAATTGAAAATTTAACGCCCTATATGAAAAGAATTTGTGCTAAACTAATGGGCTTTTGTTTTCAAGTGAAGTAGTTAGCATCAAATATAAATTGATCACAAAAACTTGGACGATTGAGACCATCAATTTGAGCCGGCTCATTTCACACGTGTAATAACATTTTAATTTTTTGGGCATTTTTTAATTTTGACCTTCAAGGTATCAATTTTCAAAGCCGGTACCTTTAAGGTTAAAATTGATACCTTTAAGATCAAAATTGAAAAATGCCTTGAAAATGAAAAAGAATGCCCAGATTGTTACATGCGCGAATTGAGCCGGTCCAAATTGACGATCTCATTATGAGGCTGTCTCGTTCAAGACCAACTGTAAATTAATTTTACTTCTCTTACAATTATAACCTAAATAAGCATTTATATGATGGGCATGATAAACTAATTTCTTGACAGTTGATTGTCTCAGTTTCGGAATAAACTTGTGTCATGTTTTGGAACGATGATTTTATTTGGAAATTTGAAATCGGTTCAAATTTATTATTTGAAAATTTATTATTTGACAAATTAAAAATTTTCAAATTTGAATTTGGATCAATTTCACACCATGATTTTAAAGTTGAGAATTTGAGAATGACTATAGTCATTCTCAAATTCTTCATTTATGATTTCATAATTAAAATCTATTATTTAAAATAAAATACTTATTCTCAAACACTACATAATTAAATTTGACTTTAAAATTTAATTGGATTAAAATATAAGAATGAAAATGGTATACTAAAGTGATTAAATTAAAATATAAAATAAAATAAACAGATGTCTATCAAATTGATTTGGAATTGTTTTTGCTGATTGAAGAATGAAATGTGTAGAAAGTTACCTTGATTTGGAGACAATATTTGTAGTTTTTTCTTTTCCTCCAAACTTCCAAACACATACTTACGTGCCAATGATACAGTATTTTTTTGTCTTATACAATACAAGCTATAATTGTTAATCCAAATAAATACTCAAATTAAAATGGAGTATAAAAAGAATATCATATTGATATTTTTCTTTAATACTCCCTCCACACCATTTTCGTTGTCCCATTTAACTGGGCACGGTTATTAAGGGTGGTGTGGGGTCTATTAAAAAGGTGGTAGCTGGGTAAGTAGTGAAGGGTAATTGGGTAAGGTATATGGGGGTATATTCGTAATTACGTGTGTGAACTAAGGATATTTAGGTAAAAAAAGATTGACAAAAATAAAAATGTGACAATTAATATGATTTTACCAAATAAGAAAATATGACAACTAAAATGGTGTGGAGGGAGTATAAAATAATTTTATCATTATATTGTACATTTTTTATGCTATTACTATCTTATAACGAAAGAGAAGTGAAAATTCTGTACAATAATCAAACTTAGAGCTTTTATAATCTTTATTTGAGAAACTAATATTTGTTTTAACTGAAAAAAAATTTAATTCTCACACTCAAATAGTTAAATCATTAATTTATACACATATTAGTGACACGTACCATGTATTTATGACTTATATGTACTTTAATAGTATATTATACGTCCAGGTGATCAAATTTTTACAGGATTATATATAGAATATATATATTAAATTGATAGATTATCCAAATTCCAAAGTAAACCTCGTTAAGTAATCTAGCTGTACAAAGATTATGAAATGTAGTAACGTTTTGTATATAAGGATAAAAATAAATATTGAATCAAGCTTTAGCTCATACATACAATGTAATATGTGTTAATAATACTAGAAATATCCCTATTAGCTCTAATATAAATATAAAATAAAAGGGATATATATATACCTCTCCCCTCTTGTACTCTTAATAAATTACTTTTTCAATCTTAATAAAATTAGTCTTCTTCTTCCTTTCTGTTTGATTTCTCTGTTTTCCCTGTTGTTCTTTCTTCTGCAATTGTATAGTTTTTCAACAATCAACAATATGTATATCGTCTACTGGACTACATGTCATTCACGTTATATGAAAATGAAAGTAATTAATAAATAGCAACAAGTCATATATGAGATTATCTCACTTTAAGACGGATCCATACAAATAACTCATTAATTAAAAGTATATAAAAGAAAAATAATGAAATTTGAATTGTATATGGCGACAATTTTCTTTTTTTAAGAATTGGGGTTGATCTAATTGAAACTGTCTCAATGAAGAATTAGTAAAACAAAAAATTTAAAAAATATGTCATTAATATATAATACAATCTATTTAAGTTCCGTTAAAAACTAACTCACTTATTGTTTATTTTTAAAATAAATCCAACTAAGGGATTCTTTGCTCAAAGCAAAAGTGCCAGATTAGCAACCGCTAACATTGTGTTGCTACTCAAAAGTGCCAGATAGAGGTGTTCAATGGTATGGGTCAACCCAACAGATTAAGGGTCGAGTCACATTTTAACGGGTTATTAGCGGTTCGGGTTGATAATAGGACGGGTCATTAACTGGCCTTTGTGTAAAGGGTCGGGCCGGGCCGAATCTAGATAATTATAGGAATTGGTTGTAAAAAATATTTTACCATTTTTTTCAATATTTTTATATGATATTATTATAATATACATAGTTGAATTGACCCAGCGGGCCATAATGTATAATAAAAAAACTATTTTATGTACTTCTAAAAAATGGGTCAAAGTGGGTCGTATTCAAATGGGCTTTGATTCACATCGGTCCGTTTAACATTTGACATGACTAGTTTCGACCTGGCCCATTTAAATTTTGACCTAGCCCATTGAACACCTCTACTTGCAGACATGCCCCCTACCTACCCAGTACCCACCATCCACTATCCCTACCGACAATTATCTATTCAGTCCCATTCAAAACCACCAAGCCGACAACCGTCAGAATCCTCCACCGTCTAGCCCCTTACAAACAACCATCCTACAGCTATGTTCTCCCGCACCTTCATGATGGGGAGAAATGGTCAAGATAGGGCTAGGGATGAGGTTGGAGCTGGGGCTGAGGTGGAGTAACCTGCATAGCAAGTTGCAAGTCATCTAGATTAATTGAGAAAAAAATGTACCTAATATTTGGGTTTATTTTAAATTAGATATTAGGTGGATTTCTTTTCGGTGGATCGTGAATAGGTTGTATTATTTAGGACAATTTCCCTAAAAAATTTAGTTGTTGGTAATATTAGAGGTGTGCAAAAATTTCTATTCCGAAATAATCGTTATACGATTTCAAATATTTGGATAATTTATCTGAGTTTTCAAAGCCGAATAAGTCAAATTAAAGCCCTTTAAATAAGTATATACATAAAAATCTTTAATATTATTCCTCTTCAAAATTACTTTTATATATATATATCTGGTCTAATCCGGTCTAACTCGGATTTTTCTGGGTTTAAACCGGACCGAAAACCCGGAATGAAGAATAATTAAGACCCAAAACCCGGATCGGATGCAACCGTTCCGGTCCGAATTTCCGGTCTGGTCTCATTTTGCACACCCCTAACGAGCCCATATAAGTAACCTTATTTCTCTAAGTGATCACTTTGAAATTATAAGTGATAATTTTAAGACAATAAAAAGTCATCAATTTAAAAATAAATATATATTGGACCAGTCCAATTAAAATAGTCTCACTATAAAACCATCAAATTAGCTAAGCTATACACATCCACTCACATTTTTGTTCATGTTCGGACAAGTAGAAAAACTCATTCTTAAAGTCTAGCATCACGTGGGCCACAACTTCCATAATGTTGGGTTATTATTTCCTCCCACTTGGAGAAAGAGCCCATTTAAATTTTAATATGGGCTTTATAATTAATTGATGGGCTAATGTTTGCTGGAAAATAAAAAAGAAAATTTGAAATGAATGCGATAATTTATCAAAAGAAAAAGCATATAATAAGATTAAATTCAACTTATTTTCAAATATAAGCGCCTAATTCATAGGCCCGATGTTTGGGTCTGTTCGCAGTTAATAAGTGCGAATAAGGAAGTAAAATTTTTAAAAATTCAAAGGTTGTTCGCAGTTACTAAGTGCGAACAGTGCAAAAACTTGGTCAAATAGGGTCAATAGCAGTAACTACGAACAGCCTGTTTGGATTTTTAAAAATTTTACCTCCTTATTTGCACTCACTAACTGCGAACAGACTTAAACCTCAGGTTTGGAAATTACACGCATATGTATGGAAATAAGTTGAAATTGGTCTTATTCTATGCTTTTTTTTTATATAAATGATCTTATTCATTTCAAATTTTCCCATGATAGCAATTAAAAAAACGCAAATTCTTAAAATGTCTATTTGAGAGATGCATCATTTTACTCAAGTCCAACATTTTAATAAAAAATAAATTTAAACTAAGAAACAAAACGCGTTTCTTAACCTGTTTTAAGCTATTGTAACTGATGTTTTAACCTATTAAAGTTGGCATTTTAACTTATTTGGGTTTGCGTTTTAACCTATCTAAGTTGGTATTTTAACCTATTTGGAGTTGGTATTTTAACCTGTTAAGTTGTTAATCTATTAAAGTCGATATTTTAACCGGTTTAAGTTGGTGTTTTATTCTGTTTAAGTTGGTATTTTAACCTATTTAGGTTTGCGTTTTAACCTATCTAAGTTGGTATTTTAACCTGTTAAGTTGTTAATCTATTAAAGTTGGTATCTTTTTACCTATTAAAGTCGATATTTAACCGGTTTAAGTTAGGTGTTTTATGCTACTTAAGTTGGTATTTTGATTTAATCTATTAAAGTTGTGTATATTAAGTCAATGAAAATAACAATTGTAGATCAAAAAATATATATATTCATCATCATCATCCGGGGTGTATCCGTCCATAGAAACACTATGATCATGGTCTAGAAAGGGAAGGAAGACGGCAACTCATATCCATAATAGAAAGCGCGGCCAAAGAGTCTCGAGTCGAAATAGATCAAGAAATATTCCTACGACATATAGGATTGAGTGAAACTGAAATTAACTCTGCAAGCCAGCATCCTATCACACAAGCTTGACCAAACATATAATAAAAAAACACAAATATATTAATTGATAAAAAATAAAAAAGTCCAAAGAAACCACACACAAACAAACCTGCAGTATATTTTACATGTAATTAAATTAAATGAAACACACTCACAGAAGAGCAAGCTAAGGCAAAAAGCCAAAACCAACCAGATTAATCCTGGGAAAACAAAGAAGTATAGAAAACCAAAAAAGTCCAAACAAGCCCTACACACACACACACACACACAAAAGAGCAAGGAAAAACACCAAAGAGCTTCAATTATGGATGTGATTGATCAGTTGAAATCTTGATGATGAAATAAATAATCATCCAATATTGAAAACAGATTGAGTGACGAGATGAACCATGGTAGAAGCAACAAACGTTGTTGGATCTCCAATTAGTATGGAGAAGACAGTAGTCATAAATATTTTGATTATGTTGAACCAATAACTTTTGCTTTTAGAACTACTCGAACCTTTCTTCTTTATTTTACGTTGCTGATGCTTCTCAACAGAACTTGAATTCATTTGATCTGAAGATGACAGAGACTTCAAAGATTCCATAGCCATTTCCATCACACAATAAACGTGGAAATCACAGTCGTCATATTCAGATACATATGACCACCCTGGGATCTTTTTTACGGCTCCTGCATATATATACATGTATGTATTATATTTATAATTTAACGGTAATTAGTAAATGAAGTGAGACCTATTTAGAAATAATTATATATTGCAAATTCAAATTATTTAATGTGTAATTAATGATATTAACATAATTTGAATAAGTGAATATGATTGAAAAAATAAAGTACAGTTCGATCATATTTAATTAGAAAATATGTCAAGTTGAACAAGACATCCCAATTAAATGTGAGGCAAACTGAAAAAAATGAATATAGTAAAAATTAATTAACCAAACAATATATGATGACAAAAATAAATATTTGATTATAAATATTATAAATAAGCTTAATAATAAGTGTTCTAAAATAAATGAAAAATAGACGATGAGAACAAGAAAAAGAGATCTTATTATATATAATTAAAGGGGGCTTAGTCAACGTCTATGAGAACAACATTAAAAGAGATTTTGAAATATTAATTGAATTTGGTGGTGTTTCTCAATTCTCAAGGACAAAAAAACAAAGAGACATTACTATTTATTTTTATTTATTCTATTATTCATTTAATAGTAGTGAATATTATCTAGGTTGTCACTACAACAAATTTAACTTTTTGTGACATAAAATTTAGTGGCAATAAAAAAAGCCACTGTTTTATATTTTTAGTGTAATAATTTTTTGTTTTTATTTTAAGTTCCACAAAAAATTAATTTAGCAACATTTTATTTGCTCTTTAGTGACATATGTAATTATTACTATAGTCTATAGTGGCATTTATGAGAATTATCACTAGATCCTATATAGCAAAAAGCTTTAGTGTGATTTTTTTATTATGCTGCTAAAGAGTCTAATAAATATCATTAAATCTTCTATATATATATACTATTAGAAATTTGAAGTAACGACATTTAAATTACATGTCATAAATATATCTCAATAAAAAACAAATTATGTTAGTAGTGAGCTTGCCAATGATAGACGAAAGTTAGAGGTACTACTAACCTTGTACTAGATTCTTTTTGCACTTTGCACATTTGGATGATTGAGGCATTTTAGATTGAAGGGTAAAGGTGACATCTTCAATGATAATTTGTGGTTTCAATTTAAGACACTTAGGATGGAAATCCTGATCATTGTCTGTACAATGATACATATATCCTTCAATTGTCATTCCACAAGCATCACAACCTCTGCAACCAGACTTGCACTTATGATTTTTGCGACAATTCACCCCTTTTGGGGGTTTTGAAAAAAATTCATACTTTTTTCCTTTAAATTCTATTATAGCTTCTGCACTATTGCATTCGGGATGTAAATCATAGTCGCATTTTTCACATCTAAATTTTTTCCCAAAACCATCCATCTTACATCCATCACACTTGTAAAGACTTTTGCAATCAAATTCATGAAGGGGATGTTTGTGATGACGTCTTGTTCCTTGGCTCGTCATTGATTGATTTAAATCTATAGTTTACTGTCTAACAACATATAAAATAATCACTTCAATATTTAACAATGATAAATAGACGATAAATTGTAAGTCAATAGTATAGATTACATGCTAAAGCAAGGGCGGAAGTAAAGATTTAGATGTGGGTGGACTTAACAATAGTTATATCAACATCATAAAAAATTTATTTAGTTGATCAAATAGAGAGAAAACAATTTTATATCTATACAATCATTCATAAAATAGATCATACCTCGTTGTCTTGAATATTAATACAGATCGATAAGCTATAAGAACAAAGATCATTATGAATTTTTGCATAAATCAATAAATTTAACTAGACAAATCAAATTATACATCATTCAAACATATCATACTTCCTAGCTCCATAAATCAAAAACAGTGCATCAATTGTGGTTTCTATACAATTATTTCAAAAGAATCAATTGTGTTAAAAGGAATCTTTCAAAACAAAGTGTTGAAATTAATTATGTAAAACACACTTTTTAAAGAAAATGATTCATTTTATTTTGTAGGTCTTTAAAAATGAATATAATTCCACTAAAAATACAAAAACTTAAGCAGCAACAGCAACATCTAAATAAATACACAGCCTTAATACAAAAAATTAGGATCGTCTCAATTTCGAATATCGACTTAAATGAGCTTTAGGTAAAAATTCTACGAGTTTTAGATCGAGTAATCTAAACAAACAATGTATTTTTTTCATGAGTCGTCTTAGATAGACCAATCAATTTTGTAAAAATGAAAGAAAAAAAGGACAAAAAAGAATCTAATATAGCTAAGATGGCTACCTTTTGCTAATTAATTATACTATGTCTTTCAGATATATTGTGGTGAAATGATGCCAAGGTATTGAAGATCGACATGCATATATATAGCCTTAAGCCAATGGTTTGTTCTACCATTATTTTTTCCTACAATTATCACTATAAACTCTAGTGAAGTTTCCAAATATTACTTTTGGGTGCTTAAGTTTTGTTCACACGCATTTCAATGTAAACTCTCCAAAAGTGTCTAGAAACTACTTAATTAAGAGGCTCCATGAAACCCTAAAAGTTTCATAAAATCATTAACTATAAAGGGTCAACAAAAAATATCATCACAATATAAGTCTTAACCAAGTCAAGCTAAATTATACGTAGTTATATATTTTTAAAATTTTAAGTTATATATTTTTACTAATAACTCTTAACCACATCAAAACAAGGAAAAAAAAAAAAGTAACTTTAAATAGTGATTATGGATATTTCCTTTTAATATTGTAATAATTCATAAAAGGGTCTAATTTTCACCACTTTCAAGAGATATATTTTTTCATATATAGTTTATCAAAAAAAATCTTGGAAAAAAATGTTAATTAATTTTTTTTATTTAGAGTAAGGTCGAAAAATTATCTACAAGTATAAAGGGAATTAATCTTTCATTTAAGTTGTAGAGGAAGAAAACTATTACCATAAAGAATAAAGTCTCAACAAATATTAAAAATTAAAAGGCATTAATAAAAACACCAAGTACTTGTTAGCAATTTCTTAACACACGCTTAATAAGCGTGTTAGCTTAGTTGTGGATTAGGTTGTTAATGAGGGTTTGACTTAGTCAAAACCTTCCTGGAAGAATTAGGTTTTTTTCTATGAGAGCGGTATTAGTTCTAACAATGCAAACATTAAATTTAATTTTCATATTAATAATTTTAAACAAATTTAATTATAATAATTATTATTATTAAAATAAAACATTTTTACATCATTTCCCAAAAAAATACATATGTGTCACTTGATTAATTATTAAAATTTTCCTGGAATTTGTTATAATGAATCCATACAAAATTTGATATTTATTTAATAAAAAATCTAGAAATAGCTAGTAGTACATTTAGTTCATATATATATATATATATATATATATATATATATATATATATATATATATATATATATATTAAAAAATTATTTAATTCTAAAAATTTTATTACATCATTGAATTTAACATAATACACTACCAATTTATTTATTCTTAAAATTTTTATTTTCTAATTTTATATATGTTTAAAATTTTAAGTTGTGGAACGCATCATGAATATTAATGAAGTAAAATATAATTCAATTGTTATTTGAAATATTCTTTCATATTATTTTGCTTAAACAACTTCAATTAATTGTATTTTGATGATACATTCATATGTTCAATTTTTACAAACTTTTACTATTTAATTAATTTTAAGTAAAATTTGTTACTATCTTCTTTCCTAAAATATTTTGATTATTGATTTCTAATTATATCTTGCACCCATCATTTTTTCAACGGTACCGTGTATATAGGTATAGGTTTAAGGTTATGTGCTTATGTCTTATACTTCCTCCGTTCTAAAATAGTCGGTACATAAGAGTTATTGATACTATTTATCTTTCAAGCTTATTTTATATATTGAGGCTAATGTGTTAGAACAAAATATACTCAAGTGAGGTGTTCTTTGGATCTTCTAATCGAATTCTTTGATAATATCAAATTTTTATAATTTTTAATTAATTATTGCTTAAGATATAAATAATCAAAAGTACGAATTGAATTGCGTAAAAAGTAAAATATAGCAAGTATAATGAAATGAAAAAATGAAGGAATTAGTATTTTTAAGTACTAGATACAAAAATCATATTATAAGTTGATATATCAAGAAAAATAAATAAGAAAAGTCAATCCCTGGTCACATTTATTATAATGTTTAAAATTAGAAAAGAATGAATATACTAAATCTATCATTATATAATAATGACTAGCTAGCCAGCCAGCCGTATGAATATACTCCATTATATCTCGATTCCAACTACTCTGGACTAATGGGTATGAGGCCATGGGCTCATGTGATACTTTTTCTCTATTACTTTTATTACGTTTTGAGCACTTATTTTTTATAAAATTTAAAATTTAAATCTCTCTTTATTTTTTCCTATCGAATAATCTCTTACCTTGGATTATATAATTGACTATTCATAATACTGTTAAAAGTATTGAATAGGATCTTAATTCGAAGAAATTAAAGGTGAATTTTGCGATATCATTAATAACCTAAGTTTTTGCACTTTATCATTGCACCCTAAGTTTTTTCGATTATTAATGATATATTTGTGTTATTGAGCGTTTTATAGCCACAATCTTTTTTAATTTTTTCCGTCTAAAATCGCCAAAAACCATTAACTTTTTTCTTTTTCTTTTATTTTTCAATTTAAAACATAAAAAAAAATATAAACGAATTAGGACGAAAAAATATTAAAAAAAGGTTACGGTTGTAAACTTAATAACACGAGGGTACCATTGATAATAGAAAAAATTAGGTGTACCTTGATAAAGTGCAAAAACTTAGGAATACCATTGATAATTTTCTTTTATTTTAAATGTCTCATTTACTTTTTGCACGTTTACCAATACACTAATTTAATACTTAATAGCGATAATTGTGTATAATTAAATATTATAAAAACTAGATATTAATATACCTTATATTGAGACGAATCAACAAAATCTCTTTTGAGTTTTAATGAATGGATTAAGACTAAAGTACAAATTCAAAGTGAATGATAACCAGTAACCCAAAAGCAAATAAGACATATGAAAAGAAACAAAGAGAATGTATAAATACTACCTTAAAATTTCTCGTATAAGTGTATAAATAATTTGAATTTGTACGAAATATTTGAATTTCAACCGGCAGAGTTTTCATGCAGGAACCTATCTTTTAAGCATTCTTTAAAGCCGAAGGACTTTTTGGCCGCATCCTCTTTCAAGGGTATAGGTTGCCGCCTTCCTTCCTTTTCCAGACCCTGATCATAGTTTTCTATAAGGTGGATACACTAGGTATGATGATGACTATTTTAGCTTCTTATGTGTAAATTAAGTTGATATTATATTTAAATAGAAATCTATGATAAAGAATATATTTATATTCATCATGAAAAATATTTTGCTTAATATTGATAGAAATAAATATTTGTTGATATTTTTAATATTTGTCTTATTACTACTAGGATTTTTTACGGAAAAAACAAAATGATTCAGACACGTGTCAAATAGACTAATCGTTTTAGCATATCGTATAGACAATAGATAGATTTTATAATATATCTCCTATAAATTATTATACTCATTATATTCTAAATTACGCAAAAATCTAATTTTATAAATAGGAAGTATTGAAAAGAAAATTCTCATCTTTAGTTGATCTCCTTCCAAAACTTTCATTTTTGATTTATTTTAAAAACTCCAACTTTTTATTTATGTTCACTGTTAAAGTAATAAATGACCTTCAACATGAAAAGCAAAAAATATTTTGTTATTTTATTTGACTTATGAATTTTAAAAGTTTGTAATTAAAAATATTAATTATTTTTTCAAAAAAAATAAATGTAATTTTAAACGAAATAGAATTACATTTGCATTAGAAATTTAAGCTGAAGCATAATTAATTAAAGTATAAAAATTAGGAAACTTTTGATGCATTCGAAATTTACTTTTGATATATTATCTAACCATAACATAAATAAACCTAATCAAAATATTTGACATTATATATAAAATTTTAAAAATGAAACTAATAATTTTTTGTTAATCTTATAAATTCATTAGTATTCACATATTTTATAAATAATTAAGATACTTTTAGTTAAGTACTTTGGGACAAACTGCAACTATGTGACGACAATGATAAAGCTAATGAAAAAAATTATGGCTAACATTTTTCTTATAATTACAAGTAAATATATATTATAAGAAATACACTACAAAAAAAAGAACTTTTCGACTGCCCAAAATAGTCAGAAATCAATCGGTATAGAGCTATACCGAATGATTTCCGACGATTTTGGGATAGTCGGTTCAGGATATTTGGAATTTCATTTTAGTAGGAATACAGTTGGAATTTTCCGACTAACCATAGTTAGTCGGAAAAAATTAGTCGGAAATTCAGACTACCAAGTTCGTCAGAAGATAATATATTTTATCATCTGTATATATCTTACAAATCTTAATTAAATTTTTCTCCAAAATAAAATATTCTAAATGAAAAAAACAGGAGTAGTAAATAAGTATATGCGTAATTTAACTTTAAGTATATATAAGATTATTATATGGAAACTCTCCAAAAACATCTAGAAGTAAAGAGCTCCAAATCAAAGTTCAAAGTAAACGCTAGAGTTTTTCCGAAGACCATTTTCAACGGTCAATTTAAGAAAGATTAATTTATGAAATTGATAGTGAACTTCAATTTATTTTAGTAGTACGTGGAAGAAGTAGCGGAGCCACATATAAGACATTATGTTCAATTGAATCCACTTATATAAATTAAATTTGGAATTTTTATAAATTTTCGTTAATTTATTAAATTTGAGGTATTGAAATTTTTTTTAATAAAATTGATTATTTGAGTTTATAGTCGGAGACGAAGTCATGATTTTAAATTAGGAGGGCTCAAATAGTCGATACTAACAAATTATTTATCATAAAAAAACTATTTTTTGAATGAAAATTGTAAAATCATATGAACTGAAATGAACTTAAATCACAACAAAAAAGTATATTCAACAAATAGAGTTTAAGCTTCCCCTATATAATTATTCATTTTAAAAAAATCTAGTGTTTTTAAATCTATTATTTGCCAACTAAGTCTCTAAAAAAATACTATATTGCAATTAAGATAGAAAATTATAAAACTCACACTAAAAAATATGAATGTAAAATTATGAAAGATAAAGAGCAATGACATTTAACATAAATTTATTAGTTTTAAAAAAATAATTATTTACATTAGAATTTGATACTTTAACCTTATAAAATAAACTAACTTGATTTCTCTTTTTAATTTATAAAATTTTTTAATTTTTTTTATAATTTGATTTTGTATTTAATTTTTTTACTTTTTATGCAAAATGACTTATTGTATAAGTAAGAGGTTCTCTTGGTGCATTTTATATTAAATTACTTATAGATAATCAATCGTTAGAATTATTGTAAGAAAATTAATAAAGAGTTGAATTATTAGAATGTCTTTATTATGTAGAAATGTCCTATTAAAGCTGGAATCTGATTTGCGTTACCCCAATTCAATATTTAAAGTCTTAATCAAGTCGAGGAAATTAAAGTGAAATTCCATAAGAATTGACAATTTGACACTACTGCAAAGAATTTTCAACACATTCTAAAATTATTGTATTAGTTTCATCCAGGTCTATATCTAATTGCAACTTCTTAATAAATATATACACGCTTACGGAATGTACTAATAACGGCTCGTTTGGTGATCGACTAATTGGTACTAAATGGACGTTGAGAATGAAAATGAAAGTTACTGTAATTTTGGTAGAATTATCACATAGCAAATTTAATGGTCATGATTATACTCCTTCAACAATTTCATTTTCTTCATAAAATTTATTTCAATGAATTACCATTTGAACATGTGGTATTAAGTGATAATAGAAAATTTATAACTTTAGTAGGAATACAGTTGGAATTTTCCGACTAACCATAGTTAGTCAGCAAAAATTAGTCGGAAATTCAGACTACCAAGTCCGTCAGAAGATAGTTCCAACTAATTTCCTATTAATAATTAGTCGGAAAACACTGTTTCAGAAATTTATCTCAAAATGACAAGAAAAAAATATTTTTTAAAATTTCTGACCACTTTTCCGACCAAACTGTTGGTCGGAAAAAAAAATTGGATGAAAGAATGTGCCACGTCATATCCACGTGGCACCCACAAGGTAACCAATTCACGCCCACGTGTCGCCCAGCTAGCAACCACTAGGGGTGCACACGGTCCGGTCTAGTCTGGTTTGACACTAAAATCAGATCAGACCAGACCACAAATTCCGGTCTAAAAATTTTTTAGACCAAACCAGACCAATTATAACACCAGACCGGACCGGACTAGAGCGTTCTACAATGGTCCGGTCTGGTTTGGTCTACGGTTTTTTGCTTTAAGAGTTACCACAATACACATAACAAGATCAGATTATCAATGCAAATTTGAGAGTGTTAAAGAATTCTACTGAAATTCTCTATGCTAATGCATAAACACTACTACAGCACAATTATAAACTTAAGTTCTAATTGAAATTCCAAAAATCAAACATCAACTTAAAAATCTGAAAAATTCTACTGAAATTTAAAAAATAATAAAAAATTCAAATGCAAATCTTACATGTTTCATCTAAATATTCAACTGGAATGAGAAAAATAAAGAAAAATTGAAAAGGTAAGAAGAGAGGAACGCCGCTATCAGTACATTGAAAATGTCAGAGACTCTTAAGGTTAGTAGGGCAGAAGACAGTGAGTTAATGGAAAATTTGAAAACATTAAGACAAAATATCAAAAAAAAGGAAAAAAAATAATTCAACTTTCAACTTATTTTCAAAAGTAAGCGTGCAATTTTCAAACCTGTGGTTTGAGGCTATTCGCAGTTACTAACTGCGAACAGGTAAAATAAAAACAAACTAGTTGTTCCCTAGTCAGGTCTAAGACATGGATATCCCTAGTCAAGTCCGCTGAGAGGTTTAACGCCTGCAAGTCTGCTCTTATTTGCTCATCCCAAGTTCGCTTTGGTCTACCTCGACTCCTCTTACCCTGTACTATAATGCTTTCTACCCTCCTCACAGGGGCGTCGAAAGTCTTCCTCTGCACATGACCACCTTAATCTTTTCTCTCGCATTTTTCCTGATATAGGGGCTACCCCTAGTTTGTCCCTAAACTCCTGGTTCCTAATTCTATCCATCAAAGTGTGCCCACACATCCACCTCAGCATACGCATTTCTGTAACTTTCATTTTATGTTCGAAAATCTTCTTTACAGGCCAACATTCGGTCCCATATAGCAAAGCAGGTCTGATTGCCGTCCGGTAGAATTTGCCTTTTAACTTGCTTGGGAAATTCCTATCACATAACACTGCGGTTGCTGCTCGCCACTTAAGCCAACCCGCCTGTATACGGTGCTTAATATCCCCGTCAATCTCCCCATCCCTTTGAATGATCGATCCCAAATATTTGTACCAGGTTGTACTCTTAACTACTGTATCATCGATGGACACCTCTATTTCACCTACCGGTGATGTCCCACTAAAGTCACATCGCAAATACTCGGTTTTCGTACGGCTGATGGGCAAACCTTTACCTTTTAAAGCCTTCCTCCACTTATCCAATTTGTTACTGACCTCCTCTCTGGTTTCTGCTACCAGCACTATGTCGTCCGCGAATATCATGCACCACGGCACCGTCTCCCAAATAGATTTGGAAATCTCTTCCATTATGACAGTAAAGATGAAAGGGCTTAGAGCCGATCCCTGATGTAGTCTCACTTTAACCTGAAACGACTCTGTTATCCCTGCCGGTGTTTGAATGCTAGTCGAAAAACTGTCATACATATCCCCTATAACCTCAATATACACTGGAGAAATACCTCTAGCTGAGGCTATCCCAGATGACACGTCGTGGTATGCTATCATACGCTTTCTCCAAGTCAATGAACACCATATGCAGATCTTTCTTTCGCTCCCTATATATCTCCATTAGTATCCTCAAAACATGGATTGCCTCAGTGGTTGACCTTTTTGGCATAAAACCAAATTGGTGCTCTCTAATCACCATTTCCTGTCTAAGTCTCCCCCTATCACTCTTTCCCACAATTTCATTGTGTGGCTTAGAAGTTTAATACCTCTGTAGTTGACGCATACTTGCGTATCGCCTTTGTTCTTAAACAGAGGTACTAGTGTGCTTGTAACACCCCGAGATTTTAATGACGTAATTATTTAATATTTTAATGGTTTTTAAAGATTTTACAATTATTATTTAATTATTTTCGAATTAGCTTTAATAAATTTCTTTCACATACGGATTTAAATGTCGACTTATATATATATATACTAAAAATACAGTTACGATTTCTCAAATAAAGAGGTTCGAATCAAAATGATTATTTTATTAAAATGTGTGAGGCCGCGAAGGTGAGTCTCTTAATTGGATCTCGCAACAAAATGAACCGAGATTAAAAAAAAAAAAAAAAAAAAAAAAAAAAAGAGAAAACGGTGTTAAAGACCACGAAACCCTAACACTGAAGACAAGCCGTCTTCCTCTTCCCTCTTCTTCTTTCTCTCTTTCTCTCAATCCCCTTTTTCCCCCAGCCGTGCCTCCTCCCTTTCCACCAGCCGCGCCTCCCCTCCTTCCCAACAGCAGCAGCAGCCGCCAGCAGCAGCTAGGGCTGCGTTTTCTTTCCCCACGCAAGCAGCAGCCACAGCACCCTCTCCTCCTCCCTCGCTGCGTCTCGCCAGCAGCAGCCACGACCGCTGCCTTCTCCACAATCGCCAGCAGCCGCCACGGTCTAGATGCGTGGTGTTAACCGTCTAGTCTTCACTCCTTTCTAATTACCCCATTGTAAGCCCTCTCAAGTTCACTCTAAGTAATTTTGCTAGTTTCCAATCAGAATTTTACTAAGTTTATGAACTTGGTGTTAAATTTGTATGATTTTTCATTGAATCTTGTTGTGGGTAGAAAGTTGATTGATGACTTGAATGTATATGAATTGGGTTTCCGAAATATGGATGAAAAGTGTTAAACTTTGTATGATGGTTATTAAATCTTGCTGTGAGTGATAATTAGATTTGTGATTTGAATGCATTCATGAATTATGTTTTAGAAATATAAATAAATAGTGTTGAGCTTTGTATTATTTTCATAGAATCTTTTTGTGGGTAAGAGTATGTTTGATGAATTGAAAATATTTTTGATTTAGAGTTTGAAGTATGAATGAAAATAATGGTAGTATACTATTTTGATGGTGTCTTAGTAATGAGTAACCTTATTTGTGTTGAGTATGGGAGTTTTGTTAGGCATGGTAGTCTTAATTGGCCTTGTTGAAGTAAAAGAAATCATTAATGTTGATTACAAGTGCCCTCGTTAGATTATCGAAGTATAATTAAATGATATTAGTAAGGCTATGAACATAGTGTCAACTTTGAGAATTATTAAAGCTACTTGTTATGATGCTTGATTTTTAGTTCTTTCTAACCTTAGAGAATATAATGAATGATGCTGTGATGTGATAACTTTAAGACTCGTCGTTGTCGTCATATTAGCTCTACATCAACATTAAGTGTGAATCGTCGCCTTATATTAAGATGATGTGAACCGTTATAACTCAAAGTTAGTTGGCGTAGTGAAACAGTCGACATGATCCTTTTATTCTTTGCCGATGGAAAAACTTGTGTTATTGTTAAATTGACGATTATGCTTGATGTTGAATGAGATGCGTACGTGCTAGAAGTAATTGAAAACTTGTCGTGAATGGATGATAGTGGTTACTTGGTTTCTTGCTGGTATACCAAAGTAGTTAAGAGAACTTATAAGTTCTATTCCCAACTTGTATAGGTTCCCAGTTTATAAGAGGAAAGTAGACCCTTAGTTGGGTGATTTTCGTAACTTGTGGTCGTGCAGTGACGCTTGCAGGTAAGTACACGCAGTAACTGATTCTTGCATGCATCTTCAATATATTTTCCTTGCGTGATAATATTATACGAGCTAGGTTGAATATGATTTGCTATTTAAATACTGCTAAGTTTGTGTTACAAGTGGAAATCAGTTGTAAAGATGGTAGATATTGAGTTCTGATATCGCGATAGTAAAATGTTGGATTATATGAGATGGAATGGGAATGAGTCCCTTATTGATGAGATATTAAGTTGGATGTTACTGTGACTCCACTGGATTGGTACCCCAGTTGGTTTAGTTCCCGGAGGCATGGATCATCTATATATGGTCGCTGTACGGGGGTATGATCATACTTTGCCATTGGGCGCCGGCATGGCCGTCACCGCCCTTGGCTGAGGTGTTGCCATGTGGGTCTTGCAAACCCCAATATGGTGGCCTCTAGTCACAAAAGATGATACGTGGAATTAAGGAAGAAATAGAAAATGGTGAAGGCATTGAGAAGTGCACAGAAGTGAGGAATGGTTGGAGTAGATTTTTATACATTGGAGTGTCTTTCTTCCCTCGTTTTGTTCAATTGATTGTTGGTTGCATATATAACTTGTTGCTAGATACTGACGTGTACTGCTTGTTTCCTTGTTGACGGCTTGTCTCTGATGGCCCTGCTATGACACGTCTGGTCTATGACTTTACGTTGAGCAGCAGGGGCGTCGTAGATAGGTCTTGCAGGTTTTGGAGTTTCCTTGCATTGCATATGGGGGGGGATCGAGTGAGAACCTTGACGCGTGCCCTGTTCGAACCATTTTTGACGCTACATGTGATTTCGAATTGAAAGTGTGTATGTTTTGGTTGAGGCATGAGTCCTCCTTTTGATGTAATTCGTTCCGCTGCAAAGATTTATATCGTTTTATATTTTGTTATAGTATCTTGAATGGCTTGTACAGTGGATTATCTTTTTGCTTGGAAAACTGTAACACCCCGATATTTTCCCGATATATTAAATGATTTGCTAGTAATATTATTATTTTTATTATTATTATTCTTTTTAGAAAAAAAATATATTTCTTTTTATTATTTATTTTGTTAGTAGGTTAAATCATGAGACTTCAACTTTTAAGGCAATTAAAATCATTTTAAGTCCAAATCTTTTCCTAATCTATCTTTAATTTCAAAAAAAAAAAAAAAAAATAAATAAATAAATGGGAATGTGTATGGGTTGGCCGGCCATGGGTAGAATATTGGGAAGATTGTAACTTCCATTTTGGCTATTGAATGGTTAAGGAAATTATGATTAATAAAATCTCATAATTCCTTAATCAATTCCTTTCCTTACTCCTTTGCCATTTCAAATTCATTTGCAAGTGAAGAAAACACTCTCAAACTCCCTCATTTCTCACGCCTAAACCCTCCTTGATTCATCAATTTGGTTCATAAAATTTTGGTGTTGTTCTTGAGCAATTGTAAGTAAATCTTAATTTAGTTTTATTTTTAAGTTTTAATTTAAATTTCTATGTTTTTATGTGTGTTATTTTATAGTTTATGATTTTGTTCATGAATTAAAATTTATGTGTGAAAGTATGATGTTTTTCTATCCAAATTGAAGTATGGTTTTAGGGTTTTAGATATGTTTACATGTGTATGAAGAATTGTTTGATGAATGATTGGAAAAAAAAAATATATATATATATATATATATGTATATACATAAAAAAAAATGGTTGCTCATATAAAAAAAAAATATATGTGGTGATGGAAATTTATTTTTTTTATTTTTTTGATAAATAGTGGAGATTTATAATGTTGGTAGAGAAATATACATGTATATGTGTGGTGTGTTTGTGTGTGTAAATTGGTGTAAAAAGATTTATTTTTGAGAAAAATATAAATAAATAATTAAAATTTATTTTTGGATGTGATCATGAAAATTATGTAAATTTTATTGTTTAGATTTAATAGGGAATAAAGCATTGAAACTTATATATTTGTGATAAAAAAATGAGATCCCGTAGGTTTTGAAGATGATGGAAAAATTGTGTTTTTGGAGCATTTTTGGCTTTAAAATTAAGTTAAAAATACTTATACTATGTTATAAATTATGAAAATTGGTACTCGGGGGTTTTGACGCCTTCCGGACGCATCGGTGAAGTCGGATTTTCAGTTTGACAGTCTTAAGATGAGTTTCTGGACAGATTGTATAGGCTGTCCAGTTTTGTGTTTATACCATGTTATAGTATGTGATGGATGTTCATGTTGTGTGTAGCATTCTAGGTATGGATGTGATTGTATATGTGTGTTGTGTATGATTTGAGGAAAATGTGTATGTGTGCTTATTTCCCGAATACGATTGAACCTTGTAGGAAGTCGATTCGTGACCGGGAATTGATTAAGACGCTTGCGAGTTGGTTATCTTGCTTAAGGTATGTACACGCAGCGTGGTTCGCATTAGTCCGATGTATCATGTATTAATGATACCCGAAAGTAAGGCATGGGTATATAGAACGAATAATGTTATCGTTCGAATCAATAATTTTATACATTGTTATGATAAGAAGAGGTAGTATGTCCTCACTAACTTAAAAGTGGACGTAGTATGACGTCAATCTTTATATATTGTTTTGATAAATGGAGGTAGTATGACCTCACTAACTTAAAAAGTGGACGTAGTATGACGTCAATTGGTGGAAAAGAATTACTCGCGGTATATGAGGGCATTATGAGCCACCGCGGGGGTATGCATACTTAACCATAGACACCGAAGTAAGGCGAGTGTCTATGGTAGAGGCTTGCTTAGGGGTTAGCTCCCCCTAATGTATTGTCTCACTTATGGAGTTTGGAGTGTACCGGCAGTATGGCTGGATAGTACAGCAGTATGGCTGACTAACTTTTACATGAAAATAAATATTCTTAATAAGCATGATCGAAGCGTACGGTTCTGTGATTTGTTAGCTAATTAATTAAAACTTTCTCTTGTGTTATTATTTATTGGTATGCGACGTTCGCTGACGTGTGCTTTTGGTCTTAACGACCCTGCGATGATGTTGTTTCCTATCTGGGCAATGACTAGCAGTAAGTTAAGTTGCAGGTCTGGGGAGTGAGGATTGTCCCTTGAAGAAATAAATTATTAGGGTAGAAAAGTCTCAATGAGATCTTCAAAACTTAGTTTAAAGAACATTTGGTTTTTATGAGGCGACTTTCGTTCTCAAGTTGTAATAAGTAGATTTAACTTTTCGTTCTTATCCGCTGCTAAGAATTTCTTATTATCTAGTAGATCTTAATAACGCTAATAGAACTCGATCCGCACGTTTTCCTTAACTTCAAAACCGTATTTTAACTGTTTTCTAACATCCCGGTTTGACTCGGATTATAGTTGACTCGTTTTAAAAGGTCATTTTCTCTTTTCGTACGACCCGAGTCATTCCGAGATGTTACAACTGGTATCAGAGCGGGAGTTTTATTTAGTGTTATTTATCTATATCGATAGACTAACGTTAAAAAAAAAAAAAAAAAAAAAAAAAAAAATTTATTAAAATTTATTTAACGAGAGTAAAAGGGGTAGACATTAAGGGGATATGATGTGTTGTGCTTTGTATCTTAAAGCATGATGTCATGGATAACTTGATGAGTGTATGATAGCATTTCTGTGTCTATATCTCTGATGTTTTGAATTATCTATCTTTGTCTGATCTTAGAAATTGATTGTCTTGTTTTCTTTCTTTGTGAGTCAGGAAGTTCGATTATTTCTTTCTTTCATGGATAAAGGAAAAAGACCGGCCGATGAGGGAATTAATACCCGAGATGAACCCTGGAGAGCTTTAGATAATGCCCCAGCTTGGGCAGAAATAGAGGCTCTGAGAATTTGGGATAGAAAAGAGGGAGAAAGTGATTTGGATTACACCCGACGAATGGAAATGATCTACAAAAAGTCCAAACAGGTGTATGAAAGAATAATGGAAGAGGAAACGAATGCATTGAAAGGGATGATTGACGAGTTTCACCTAGAGCTTAACAGGAGGGTAAGAGTAGTGCAAACTGAGGGTCGGGACGGAGTTGACGTTCCAGAGTCTAGTGGGGCGAGGAGAGATAATAATGAGGAGGATGTTCACATAGTAGACCCAGACTCAATGCCATTTATAATCTTCGATGAGTTGGATTTCGAGAGGGATCCAGAGGAGGATCCAGAAGAGGATCCAGAAGAGGACCCGGAGGAGGAGGACCCCGATGAGGACCCAGAAGAGGAATATGAGGAGGATTTCGAAGAAAATGCTGATGAGGAGCAGGGAGAATTCATGGAGGAAGATCCTTTAGGAGTGGTAGAAGATCCTGATGAGGATAACTTAGGGGATGGATATAATGCTGATGAGGAGGGGGAACTAGCTTATAGAGATGGAATGATGAGTGATGATGATAGTGGGGAAATTATTCTAGGGGGTTGGCCGGTGAGACGAGAGGATCTTATGAGCGAGGAAGAAAGTGAAATCATGATGTGGGAGGAGGAACCACCTGAGCCAATAATTGTAGAGCTTTCTGATTCAGTAGCGCGACTTTCTATGAGTGATTCCTTATCTGTAGGAACCCCTTCTGATTCCGATAGCGCGTCTAGCGATGACTCTGATGATGCTGATTTTGACCCTGATCGATACATGGAGGATCGGGACCGCATGGATGCGTCACCTTTATTTGCCTGATTGTTTTTACCTTAATTGATTATGCATGTGTTAGAGTTAGTATGTCTAGTTCCTTAGTAGAATAAATTGCAAACAATTTTGTTGGTTAAATGATTTGGTTGTTTATCTCGGACTTTTGTAGTTTTGAACAATGACTATGTGGGAATTTATACCCAAGTATTCTTTCTAGATTGGAAGAATATGGTATATTGTTTTAAATTTGAATTTTGTTTTTTTTTAAAAAAAAAAAAAAAAAATGAATAAATCTGATTATAGACTCATTGTTCAATCTTTTTACCTTTAGGGCTACTACCTTGTATATTTTAGAGCAATAACAGAATGAGTTTTTCCTTAAACCTCAAACGCTATAGAGATGTATTTACATACCTTGTTTAACCTAATGCAGTATACCTGCCATCATGCCACCCTTTTTGAGAAGGTCCGTGCCAAGAGGAAACTCTGATCGCGTGCTTCGAAACCTAGTTAAGGCCCTAGCTGGCGCAAGGAATCCGAGACCGAAATCCTTGGAGGAAAAGGCTTCGTCAATTAGTAAGAGAATAGCCCAGAGTAAACCCTCGACTTATAGTGGAAAAGGTGAACCTTCTATGTTGGAAAACTGGCTGAGAGAATTTGACAAGCTTTTTAGTGTGGTGAGATGTCCTGCTGAGCTCATGGTTGACCAAGCCGCGTTTTTCCTAGTGGAAGACGCTGACTATTGGTGGACACATAGTAAGATGAGGTTGATATCAGAAAACAACGGTGACTTAAGCTGGGAAGGATTTAAGGGGGCGTTAAGGGACCAATTTTATCCGCCTCATGTTAGGAAGGACAAATCAAATGAGTTTGCTAGGTTCGAAATGGGAAACCTAACGGTAGATGAATATTATCAGAAATTTATGGAATACTTGAAGTTTTGCCCTGACGATGTCCCAACTGAGGGAAAAAAAATACAGCGTTTTGAGTTAGGTCTATCGTATGAGATCCAAAAACACATTGAGACTGATAGATATGATACGTTAGACCAGCTATATAAGAGAGCTGCGCAGATTGGGAATGTTATCAGGAAGGAAAAAGAGAAGTTGGGCCATAGCGGAGAAAAGAGAAAAGAGCTCGTGTTTCAGAATGATACGAATGCGAGTAATCAAGTCCAAAATCAATTTAAGAAGCACAAACCGTTTGGAGGTTTTCAGGAGAAAGGTTCCCATTCTGGTCAAAACAGCAAGAATGGGGGAAATTCGAGAATAGAGGCTAGAATGCAGAAGCCTTTGTATGATCGTAATGGGAAGGAAAGAATCTTCAACTGTAGGAGATGTCAAAAGAACCACCCAGGAAGGGACTGCCGGGGTGCGTTAGTGGACTGTTCTTACTGTGGTAAGCCGGGCCATAGATTGTACGAGTGTTATACTCGCATAGGACAACAAGAGTTGCAAGGGGGAAATCATAGAGGTTTCCAACAACAGAGAATCGCTAACGGACGGGGTGGTAATGATGCTGGTAGGGGGAATCACAATGGTGGAAGTTTTGGCCGAAACTTGGGAGGTGCCTCAAACCCAAGGTTTTCGGGGAATAACTCCGGTCTTCAGCAACGACCGGGAAATGCTAGAAACGAGAATTTCTTTTCAAGCCAACGTGGTAATCAAGGAGGTGTTACTACTTCTACCCAGAACGACGGCAGGCTTTCAGCAGTTAACTCGAGGGAGGCAGCGCAGGCGTCGGATGTGGTCATAGGTACGTTCTGTATTAATACAAAATCCGTTAAAGTACTGTTTGATTCTGGTGCATCATACTCGTTTGTTTCAAAGTCTAGAGTTAAAGATTTAGAATTGGAGAACCCCGAGAAAACGTCTTTTTCAGTCTCTACTCCTTCTGGGGAGACTTTTCAATGTAATACGTTGTTCCGTGAAGTGCCGGTTAAGATAGGGAAAGTGAAATTTCCAAGTAATTTATTTTCTCTAGAAATGGATGATTTAGATGTAATACTTGGGATGGATTGGCTAAGTAGATACAAAGCGATAATAGATTGTGAAGAACAGTCAGTGACCTTAAGTGGACCTAGGGGGGAGAAGGTTAAGTATAGGAGTCTTCCTAAGGGACCGAGGATAAAGATCGTATCATCATTAAAAGTCAAGAAGTTAATTAAGCAAGGGCAACCGTGGTTTCTGTGTAGTATAAGTAAAGTAGGGGAGCGGGAGTTGCAGCTTGAGAACATTCCAGTGGTATGTGATTTTAAGGATGTTTTTCCAGAAGAACTTCCTGGTATGCCGCCAAGAAGGGACGTGGATTTCTCGATTGATTTAATCCCTGGGACAGGACCGATTTCAAAAGCTCCTTACCGAATGGCCCCAAAGGAGATGGAAGAATTGAAAGTTCAATTGGAGGAGTTGTTAGAGAAGGGTTATATAAGACCTAGTGTGTCGCCTTGGGGAGCCCCAGTGTTGTTTGTAAGGAAAAAGGACGGAACGATGCGTCTCTGTGTTGATTACAGAGAACTTAATAAGGTCACTGTTAAGAATAAGTACCCGTTACCACGGATCGATGATCTTTTTGATCAGTTGCAAGGGGCAGGAGTCTTTTCCAAGATTGATCTGCGGTCAGGGTACCATCAGTTACGTATCAAGGAGGAGGATATTAGTAAATCAGCTTTTAGAACCAGATACGGACACTTCGAGTTTACAGTGATGCCTTTTGGGTTGACCAATGCACCCGCAGCATTTATGGGGTTGATGAATCGGGTTTTTAACGCGTACCTCGATAAGTGTGTGGTGGTGTTCATTGATGATATTTTGGTATATTCCAAGAGCCAAGAAGAACATCAAGAACATTTAAGGATAGTCTTGCAGATTCTGCGAGAGAATCAGTTGTATGCTAAGTTTTCGAAGTGTGAATTTTGGTTAGAGCAAGTGGCCTTTCTGGGTCACATTGTTTCTAAGGAAGGAATTTCCGTTGATCCAGCAAAAGTAGCAGCTGTTCGGGATTGGTCTACACCTCGGAATGTTACAGATATCCGGAGTTTCTTGGGACTAGCAGGATACTATCGTCGTTTTGTGAAGGACTTTTCCCGCATCGCTCGTCAACTGACAGCCTTGATGAAGAAAGAAAAGAAGTTCGAATGGACTGAGGAGTGTGAGAAGGCATTTCAGTTGTTGAAGGAGAAGTTAACTACAGCCCTTGTGTTGACCTTACCTGATCCATCTTTGGAATACTCCGTCTACAGTGACGCCTCCAAACATGGATTAGGTTGTGTTTTAATGCAAGATAGGAAAGTGGTGGCGTATGCTTCGCGTCAACTAAGGACTCATGAGGTGAATTATCCAACACATGACTTGGAGTTAGCTGCTGTGGTTTTCGCATTGAAAATCTGGCGACATTACCTTTATGGTGTCAAATGCAAGGTCTTTACGGATCATAAAAGTTTGCAATTTTTGTTCACTCAATCCGAGTTGAATTTGCGCCAACGACGTTGGTTAGAACTTATCAGTGATTATGATTTAGAGATTTCATATCACGAAGGCCGTGCGAATGTAGTCGCTGATGCTTTGAGTAGGAAATCGAGGCATTCAGTCTCAGCGTTAATAACCTCTGAGGAGTTGTGTAAGGAGTTTGGGAGAATGAACTTGGAGATAATCCAAGAAGGGGAATTGGAAGCCAGGTTGAGTGCCTTGTCTATTCAACCTACCTTTTTCGAAGAGATTATGGCTAAGCAACTGGAAGACCCAAAGTTCATTAAACTTCGGGAGCAGATCAGTGAAGGGAAAGCTGAAGGTTTTACAATTCATGAGGACGGTAGTCTTCGTTTTAAGGGACGGTGGTGTGTGCCGGATGGGTGTGACTCCTTGAAGGAAAAATTATTGAATGAAGCTCATTATTCTAGATACTCGGTTCATCCTGGTGGGGATAAGATGTATCAAGATTTAAAAAGCATGTTTTGGTGGTCTGGTATGAAAAAGAATATTGCTGATTTTGTTTCCAAGTGTTTAACGTGTCAAAAGGTTAAGAGTGAACATCGAAGACCAGCTGGGTTACTGCAACCTCTAGAAGTCCCGGTCTGGAAGTGGGATGACATATCTATGGATTTCGTGTTAGGGTTGCCACGAACTAAGGCTGGTAATGATACTCTTTGGGTTATCGTGGATAGGCTTACTAAGTCTGCAAGGTTTATTCCGATGAACTGTAAGTGGGATATGGAACAACTTGCTCGTGCCTATATTCGATACGTTGTTCGATATCACGGAATACCTCGTACTATTGTCTCCGATCGTGATACTCGATACTTGTCACATTTTTGGAAATCATTACAGCAGGCTTTGGGAACCACTCTTCTTCATAGTACGTCTTTTCACCCTATGACGGATGGTCAGACTGAACGTGTCAATCAGATACTAGAAGACATGTTGAGAGCAATAGCCATGGAATGGCAAGGTTCATGGGATGAACATTTGGAATTAGTAGAATTCTCTTATAATAACAGTTATCAGGCAACGATTCAAATGGCTCCGTTTGAAGCACTGTATGGTCGTAAGTGCCGTAGTCCTGTATGTTGGGATGATTTTACTGAATCCGTCACCTTAGGACCTGATATGCTTGTGCAAATGACAGAGAAAGTAAAGTTGATTCGCGATAAAATGAAGGCAGCCCAGGATAGACAAAAATCGTACGCCGATCTCCGACGTCGGCCTGATGAGTACGAAGTGGGCGACAAAGTTTTACTCCGTGTGTCTCCGATGAGAGGTGTGGTTCGTTTTGGTGCTCGTGGGAAGTTGAGCCCGCGTTTCATTGGCCCCTATGATATTGTGGAGCGGATTGGGAAGTTAGCTTACCGGTTAGCGTTACCTAATGCGCTGGGTAAAGTTCATGACGTTTTTCATATCTCCCAGTTAAAACGTTATGTTGCGGATTGTTCGCATGTCTTAGACCCGGAACCGTTAGAACTTGATGAAAGCCTCACCTATGAAGAGCAACCTGTTCAGATTTTAGATAGAAAGGTTCGCAGTACTCGGCGAAAGGATGTTGCAATGGTTAAGGTTTTATGGTCCAATCATCGGTCACAAGAGGCAACTTGGGAAACAGAAGCGTCAATGCGAGAGAAGTATCCGCATCTTTTTCCTCAGGTTAGTAAGTTACGGGGACGTAACTTTTTAAGGGGGTAGGAAGCGGTAGGATTTTTGCGCGCTTTGAGTTACTTTGATCTATTTCTTTTCGTTGTGTGCTTGTTTTATCGTTTTTTTTTATGTGTGATTGTGTGTGTTTTGTGTTTGATGGGTGCGTGTTTTGTGTTTGTACGTTGAGGTTTTGGGGTCAAAACCTTTTTAAGGGGGGTAGTCTGTAACACCCCGATATTTTCCCGATATATTAAATGATTTGCTAGTAATATTATTATTTTTATTATTATTATTCTTTTTAGAAAAAAAATATATTTCTTTTTATTATTTATTTTGTTAGTAGGTTAAATCATGAGACTTCAACTTTTAAGGCAATTAAAATCATTTTAAGTCCAAATCTTTTCCTAATCTATCTTTAATTTCAAAAAAATAAAATAAAATAAAATAAATAAATAAATGGGAATGTGTATGGGTTGGCCGGCCATGGGTAGAATATTGGGAAGATTGTAACTTCCATTTTGGCTATTGAATGGTTAAGGAAATTATGATTAATAAAATCTCATAATTCCTTAATCAATTCCTTTCCTTACTCCTTTGCCATTTCAAATTCATTTGCAAGTGAAGAAAACACTCTCAAACTCCCTCATTTCTCACGCCTAAACCCTCCTTGATTCATCAATTTGGTTCATAAAATTTTGGTGTTGTTCTTGAGCAATTGTAAGTAAATCTTAATTTAGTTTTATTTTTAAGTTTTAATTTAAATTTCTATGTTTTTATGTGTGTTATTTTATAGTTTATGATTTTGTTCATGAATTAAAATTTATGTGTGAAAGTATGATGTTTTTCTATCCAAATTGAAGTATGGTTTTAGGGTTTTAGATATGTTTACATGTGTATGAAGAATTGTTTGATGAATGATTGGAAAAAAAAAAATATATATATATATATATATATGTATATACATAAAAAAAAATGGTTGCTCATATAAAAAAAAAATATATGTGGTGATGGAAATTTATTTTTTTTATTTTTTTGATAAATAGTGGAGATTTATAATGTTGGTAGAGAAATATACATGTATATGTGTGGTGTGTTTGTGTGTGTAAATTGGTGTAAAAAGATTTATTTTTGAGAAAAATATAAATAAATAATTAAAATTTATTTTTGGATGTGATCATGAAAATTATGTAAATTTTATTGTTTAGATTTAATAGGGAATAAAGCATTGAAACTTATATATTTGTGATAAAAAAATGAGATCCCGTAGGTTTTGAAGATGATGGAAAAATTGTGTTTTTGGAGCATTTTTGGCTTTAAAATTAAGTTAAAAATACTTATACTATGTTATAAATTATGAAAATTGGTACTCGGGGGTTTTGACGCCTTCCGGACGCATCGGTGAAGTCGGATTTTCAGTTTGACAGTCTTAAGATGAGTTTCTGGACAGATTGTATAGGCTGTCCAGTTTTGTGTTTATACCATGTTATAGTATGTGATGGATGTTCATGTTGTGTGTAGCATTCTAGGTATGGATGTGATTGTATATGTGTGTTGTGTATGATTTGAGGAAAATGTGTATGTGTGCTTATTTCCCGAATACGATTGAACCTTGTAGGAAGTCGATTCGTGACCGGGAATTGATTAAGACGCTTGCGAGTTGGTTATCTTGCTTAAGGTATGTACACGCAGCGTGGTTCGCATTAGTCCGATGTATCATGTATTAATGATACCCGAAAGTAAGGCATGGGTATATAGAACGAATAATGTTATCGTTCGAATCAATAATTTTATACATTGTTATGATAAGAAGAGGTAGTATGTCCTCACTAACTTAAAAGTGGACGTAGTATGACGTCAATCTTTATATATTGTTTTGATAAATGGAGGTAGTATGACCTCACTAACTTAAAAAGTGGACGTAGTATGACGTCAATTGGTGGAAAAGAATTACTCGCGGTATATGAGGGCATTATGAGCCACCGCGGGGGTATGCATACTTAACCATAGACACCGAAGTAAGGCGAGTGTCTATGGTAGAGGCTTGCTTAGGGGTTAGCTCCCCCTAATGTATTGTCTCACTTATGGAGTTTGGAGTGTACCGGCAGTATGGCTGGATAGTACAGCAGTATGGCTGACTAACTTTTACATGAAAATAAATATTCTTAATAAGCATGATCGAAGCGTACGGTTCTGTGATTTGTTAGCTAATTAATTAAAACTTTCTCTTGTGTTATTATTTATTGGTATGCGACGTTCGCTGACGTGTGCTTTTGGTCTTAACGACCCTGCGATGATGTTGTTTCCTATCTGGGCAATGACTAGCAGTAAGTTAAGTTGCAGGTCTGGGGAGTGAGGATTGTCCCTTGAAGAAATAAATTATTAGGGTAGAAAAGTCTCAATGAGATCTTCAAAACTTAGTTTAAAGAACATTTGGTTTTTATGAGGCGACTTTCGTTCTCAAGTTGTAATAAGTAGATTTAACTTTTCGTTCTTATCCGCTGCTAAGAATTTCTTATTATCTAGTAGATCTTAATAACGCTAATAGAACTCGATCCGCACGTTTTCCTTAACTTCAAAACTGTATTTTAACTGTTTTCTAACATCCCGGTTTGACTCGGATTATAGTTGACTCGTTTTAAAAGGTCATTTTCTCTTTTCGTACGACCCGAGTCATTCCGAGATGTTACAAAAACCCAAGTGTTTACATGGGAACCACGATCCATGCTTAGCATGTCGACAGAGGTTTTGGCGATGACCTTTCCGCCGTGATTCTGTTACGAGGCCATTGATGCCTCTTCATTATGATGATTTATCGTTTGTCTAAATCTTCGGCGCGTCAAATTTCAAGGCAGATGCTGCCGAAATTTCCGTAGGATTTTGTTTGGAAGTTTTCAAACGTCATCTCTTTCTTTTTCCTATTTAAATAATTATTTATTTCTACAAGTGACACCCTTGAAGGGTCTGAAATTCAGGGGTGTTACAGTGCTATTCCTCCATTCCTTTGGCATCTAATGTGTCCTCAAAATAGCATTAAAAAGGTTAGTCAACCAACGGATGCCCTCCTCTCCTAAACCCTTCCACACCTCAATCGGGATGTTATCTGGCCCGACTGCCTTTGTTCTCCCCATCTTTTTGAGAGCTTCTTCTACTTCTTCCGTTGTAATATCCCTCGCTGGCTCATATTCCAGTTGTCTTTGGACGTCAAAAAACTGATTATCCGCCTCCTTTGGTCCCCTCGACTCATTGAGCAGTTGGGAGAAGTACTGGAGCCATCTCGTTTAGATCCCCTCTTGACTCAGGAGAACTCGTCCCTCCTCATCCTTGATGTATTTCACTGCCTCTAAGTCCTGCCGCTATTTGGCCCTAGTCCTCGCCAACTTAAAAATCTGCTTCCCCCCCTCTTTGGTATCAAGCTTCCAGTATAAGTCCTCATAATCACGGTTTTTTGCCTTCGTTACCGCTTTCTTGGCCGCCCGCTTTGCTTCTTTATAATTCACTCTCTTTTCAATCCTATCATCCTCTTCCGTGCATACCATAAGTTCCTTAAATCTTTTGTTTATATCCTTTATCTTCTTTTCCACCTCGTTTTTCCACCACCATGACTCTTTGAACACTTTTGGTTTACCCGACTTTACCCGCAAGGTCTCTTTTGTCACTTTTCTATGGTTTTTGCCATGTTCACCCACATCTCATTCGCATCCTCTGACTGGTTTGGGAAGCCCACAAAACTTATCTCGCTTGCCAAAGTTGTGACCTTTTCTCCTTTAAGTCTCCCTCACATGATCTTTCCCTTGGACTTGACCTTCTTTTCTGTTATTTTCTTCTTCATCCTGAAAATCAGTACTAGAAGTCTGTGTTAGGAGGGCATCTCTGTACCCAACACCACCTTACAGTCCAAGCATGAGGCCCGATCTCCCTTGCGCACTAAGAAATAATCAACTTGGGTTGCATGGCCACCGCTCTTATAAATGGTCAAATGCTCCTTTTTCTTTCTAAAGATCGAGTTTGCTATGAGCAAATCTTTTGCTAGCGCAAACTCCAGTAAATTCTCCTCACTCTCCTTCCTTGCCCCCAAACCAAACCCTCCATGAGCCGAGTTAAAGTTACCTGCATCTCTGCCTATGTGTCCATTAAGTCTCCTCCTAGAAAAACTTTCTCATCGTCCGGGATAGTTCTCATGAGGTCTCCTAGGTTATCCCAGAACTTGCACTTCTCCTGCTCATCGAGCCTAACTTGGGGCCCGTACACACTGACAACGGCTAAAATCTCTTCCCCCACTAGTATCCTAACTAACATAATCCTGTCACTACACCTCCTTACTTCAACCAATTGATTCAGGATATCATTCGACACTAAGATGCAAACCCTGTTACGTCTGCCGTCCAAGACTGTATACCACAACTTATATCCCTTTATACCTTTTTTTTTTTGCCCCTTCCACCTAGTCTCTTGAACATATGCTACATGGATTCTGTATTCAAAAAGCTCATTTGCCAACTCCAATGACTTGGCTTCCAGGGTAGCTATGTTCCAAGTTCCCACTCGTAATTCTAAGTCCTGCTTACGCTGCCCTCCTGACCTTCTCTCCTTGGACCTGACTTCAGGTGACCATGATGTCTTCGTAGTTCTATAATCAGTTACTACAAATTAATATAAAAGGTTACAAGCAGGTCACCAGCATGGAACAGCACAGAAGACATATAACTAAAAGGAAAATCGAAAATAGATAAACAAAATGATGTAAGAGAGCTAGAACACTGGGGAACAGACCTTACGAAAGGTGTGAGGACACAAAACAACCAAAGAAAGATCTTCCAACCCCAGCACACCAAACAGCATGCAAAGCAGCTAAATAAAACACTGAAGCAAGAGATGCACGAAGAAAACTTAAAGATGTAATATACGAGAGGTTAAAGGGGGTATCACCTACGCCTCGATATGATGGTTACCGGTGTAGAAACGCCTACGATGTTTTCACCTTTACAGTGTTTGCTTTGCCCGACTTCCTCTTTCTCCTTCCTCTGTAAAATTACAGTAGTTGGAGAAGTGAGAATCGCGTGGGAATTGCGGAGAAAATCGCCTGAAACTCGCTGGCGGATCGTGAAGAAAACACCTGAAAAACGCGAAGAAATCGCCTGCAAGTCGCCTGAAAAATGCAACAGTTATCTTGAAAAACGCTTGAACCTGCAAAAACCAAACAGGAAAAAAACAAAAATGGCAAAAACGAAGGTAGGCGACGAAGAAATCGCCTGAAGAAATCGTGAAGAAATCGCCTGATTGAAAATAATTATTTTGACCAGTTTGACTTATTTTGACTTGTTCGCAGTTAGTAATTGCGAACATACCCAAACCTTAAATTTGAGATTTTCACGCTTAATTTTGGAAAAAAGTTGAAAACTGTATTATTTTATTCCTTTTTCTGATTCTTTTTGTCTTATTGTTTTCAAATTTTCAGAGTTAATGTTAGTACCCTATAGGATTTTCAACTTTTTGGTTTACAATTCCAATTATCATGGGCTTATATGTTTAGTTTACTAGTTGGGCCTACTAGACTATGTCATTATTTAATACAGTTAATGGTATCCTGGTTAATATTACGATTTCCGGTCTGATCTGGTCTAAAAATTGTAAAATCAAGATCGGATCGGACCGGAAACCGCAATTTTAGACGAAAATCATTTATATCGTAGACCAGACCAAACACTTAAATTACGGTTTGGTCCAGTTAAATTTACGATTTTGACCAAACTTTATTCAACCATAGCAACCACTACGCGCCCACATGACAACCTACACCTCAACAACCACCATTACACTAATAAAAAAAACAATACATTTTTTTTCCACATGTAAACACCCTTACTAGAAGAGTAAGGCAAAACCATGCAGATTGCCCTAAGAAAAAAGTAAATGATGCCCAAATGTACGTCGTATACTCTTCTCTTCCCTTTGGTGAAATGATGAGTACTCCTATTATTATCCGACATTGAAAGCAGCTTGAGTAACCAAATGAGCCACAGTAGTTGCAACAATTGTGGTTGGATCTCCAAGAACTATGAAAAAAACAGTACTCAAAAATGTTTTGATTATCGCGAACCAGCAACTTCTACTTTTACAACTTATTATATGTTTCTTCCACTTGATTTTGTCCGGGCCGGGCTGCACAGTTTTCTGCAACGTAACAGACTGATTCCCTGAACTTACATTTTTAAAAGAAGAGGACGACGACGAAGACGACGATGCTGAACCATTATATTTATTGGCCATTTTCATCACACAATAAACGTGGAAATTACAGTCGCCATATTCAGATACATATGACCACCCTGGGATCTTTTCTACGGCTCCTGCATTTTATTATTTCGTAAATATCAATTTATTTATCAATTGGTGGTCTACAGTGAATTTAATATTATTTTAAATAAATAAATAACATTTCAAAACCATGATGAATGAACAAAACTAAAAAAAGTTAATCAAATGGTGATATTAGAACGTTGCATTAATCATTTTAGGTCTATAAAAGTTGAATGATGAACCTAATGGTTATAGCTAGCGTAAGAATATTGAAACAACTAACAAATTCAAAATTATTTTTCAATATGCTAGCCCATATTTATATATGAAAGAGATCTAATAAAAAAAGTGTTCAAAATGACAAGGATATAAAAAGTATTTTACATCTTTGATTTGAATAAGATAAAAAAATCTAATGTCACGATCCAGCCAAAAACAATTAATTGTAAAAGTTACTATCTTACGCTAGCCAAGGCATTTGTTGATAAGGAGTAAGGATCCATCGGAAAAGACCGTATCAAACAATGATGTGATAGAAGGAAGACTTAAATGTTAGATCTCCTTTATAATGATCGTGACTTTTTCTATATAGAAATTTGTTTGATTAAAATTGTTATATTTTTTATTGATTGTTATAAATGCCGGATGATATTTTTATCAATGAATTATTAGGTGTTCTTTTCTATAAAAAACGCATTCGTTTATAGTGATAAGAATTAATATTAAGACTTGTAATCCATCACGTAATATAAGCATTAATTATATTAGCTACTATAACATAAAATTTGAAATTTATAGCTAAATTACATGTTCAAATATATTTATTTTTTCTGATTTAGTATTGTTAACTAACGTTTTGAGATGTATTTTAGCTTTTTCCTAAATAAAATAGCTTTGATATATAATTAATAAATATTCGATGCAGTATTTAATTGTTAGTTTTGTTTTGTATTTTTCTATATGAGGACTCAAAAAATTTTTTTTTTAAAAAAATGAAAGAGTGTAATATATGAGCCCATGATCTATTACTAGACTTGTGACTTGTCAACCCGGCACAAAATTAAAATCCGATCTATTTTTCTAAAAATTAGTGATCATTTAAATTATAATGCATTTTTCGTTAATGTTTAATAATTAATTGAGTTAATATTCAACAATAATTAGTTGAAAAACTTTTTTTACCCAATATAGTATTAATGAGAAAACTAAAATTTAAAATTAAATGATAAGAATTAATATAAAATTAGTTGAAAAACTTGTATGAAACGGTCTTACCGTGAGACATGCCTCATACTTAGAATAAATAACCCAATAATAGAAACTTTTAGTTAATGGGCTTCTTGTTTTGAGGTCGTGATCTCACAGTGAAACGGTCTCATACAAGACAAGCTGTTTATAGAAATAAGATTAATTAAATGAAATACAATAATCTATTAATACTACTAACCTTCTAATAACTTCTTTTCGCACCTTGCACAATTGGAATACTGAGGCATCTGATCTTGAAGAGTAAATATGACATCTTCAATGACGATTTTACGATCTAATTTAACACATTTAGGATGAAAATCCAAATCGGTGTCACTACAATGATACGTATATCCCATAAGTGTTAATCCACAAGCATCACAACATCTACAACCAGACTTGCACTTATGCTTTTTGTAGCAGTTCACCCCTTTTGGGGGCTTTGCACAAAATTCATACTTTTGTCCTTCAAATTCTATTATCGCTTCTGCATAATTGCATTCGGGATGTAAATCATAATCGCATTTTTTACATCTAAATCTTTTCCCAAAACCATGCATCTCACATCCGTTACACTTGTATTGACTTTTGCAATCAAATTCATAAAGGGGATGTTTGTGATGACTTGTTTCTCGGCTCGTCATAATTTGATCTTAATCTTTTTAGACTAACAATATAAAATCATTTCAAAAATAAATTAGCAATAAATGTAGTTTATTAATAAAAGATTCTAACCATATACATGAATGATATTAATTCTGGCATGTTATTGCTTACCTCTAAATTGAAAAAAAAAATCTATATCTAAACATACGTTAAACCTTTGAATCATTAAATAAAGATTTAATATGTAAAAAATAAACTCAAACAGAGAGTATAAGATTGCATACAAATAACCCTGCCGAACTAGACCTTTAATATTGTGGTGCCTCGGAATATGAAAATCTAAATGTTTTTTAAGAAAAAAAGTTTAAAAAAAAAAAACGAAACAAAGATTTATTGGATTATAGTTTATAATTGTATTGCAAAAAGTTTTCTAAATCAAAATTGCTTGATTAAATCAAGTGATCACAATAGCTATTGTTCTTTTTAAATTCAAACTTAAATAGACCAACTGATTCTATTTAAAGTTTGACCCAAATTAAATCATTTTTAATCAGCTTTATAATTTTTAAGAATAAAAAAAATGAAAAATGAATATTTTAAGTAGATGAGATGACTACCTTTTGTAGTATGTATATATCATATATTATGGCAAGGTGAAGGTCTAGTTATATTATTATATATATAGCATAGGCCAATAGTTATTGGTTTGCCTACTATTCTTCCTATGTGTTTCGCTATAAATTCGATGGAAATTTCAATATATTCGTTTAGATGTTTACTCTGGTCCTAATCAATTGTGGATGTCCCAAATCCAAATTGAAAAGAAAATACTCCTTCCATTTTTTTTTTCTTCTCATTTACTTTTTGCAAAGTTTTTTGAGTAAATTTTGAGTCTTAATATCTCTAAATACGCATGATAAAATAATATATATTGAGTCTTAATATCTCTAAATACGCATGATAAAATAATATATAGTAAATATATACATTAAGACAAATCTAACGAGAACGCATAAGAATATATTTTATCATCTGTGAATGTCTTAGAAATCTTAATTAAATTTTTTTCTCCAAAATAAAAAGCATTACGAAATTAACGTGAGTAGTAGAAAATAAATATATGCATGATGTAAGATTATATAAAACGGATAATATCATATTAATGCAGGACATTCATGGCAGGTGAGCTAACACTCATGAATTACACTATGGAAACTCTCCAAAAACATCTCGAAGAAGTAAAGAGCTCCAAATCAAAGTCCAAAGTAAACCCTAGAGTTTTTCCGAAGAGCATTTTGAACGGTCAACTTAAGAAAGATTAATTTATGAAATTGATAGTAAACTTCAATTTATTTTAGTAGTACGTGGAAGAAGTAGCGGAGCCACATATAAGACATTATGTTCAATTGAATCCACTTATATAAATTAAATTTGGAATTTTTATAAATTTTCGTTAATTTATTAAATTTAAGGAATTGAAAAATTTTCTAATAAAATTGATTATTTGAGTTTATAGTCAGAGGCGAAGTCATGATTTTAAATTAGAAGGGCTCAAATAATCGATATACTAACAAATTATTTATTATATAAAAACTATTTTATTAATGAAAATTTTAAAATCATATAAACTGAAATGAACTTAAACCATAACAAAAAAATATATTCAACAAATAGAGTTTATGCTTCCCCTATATAATTGTTCATTTTGAAAAAAATCTAGTGTTTTTGAATCTGTTATTCGTCAAGTAAGTCTCTAAAAAAATACTATATTGCAATTAAGATAGCAAAATTATAAAACTCATACTAAAAAATATAAATGTAAAATTATGAAAGATAAAAAGCAACGACATTTAACATAAATTTATTAGTTTTAAAAAAATAATTGTTTATATTAGAATTTGATACTTTAACCTTAACCCCTTAACAAATGTATTACTCCAACCATTGAGCTATATTAATTTTTGTTATCTTATTAACTCCAATAGTAAGGGGGTCAAAACTAAAATATAAAGAATCACATTTTCGATTAAGGGGAGTCGTGGGAGCCTGACCCCATTTAGCTTTGCCTCCGTTTACAATTACACTTTCACCGAACCCAAAACATATTTTTTAAATAGAAAAAATTACCTAGACTAATCCAACTTTTTATTGAATTTTCTTACAATAATCCCATAATCATGAATAATCCCAATTTTAAGATCACTTACCCAAAAATATTGTTGTCCAAATGTTGATTTGCTTATGCAGGTTAATTGCTAAAAAAAAGAAAATTAAATTAAAAATCAAAAATATATAAAATAAACTAACTTGATTTCTCTTTTTAATTTATAAAATTTTTAAATTTTTAATTTATAATTTAATTTTTTTTACTTTTTAAGCAAAATGACTTGTTGTATAAGTAAGAGGTTGTCTTGGTGCATTCTTAGCAAGTACCCCTTATAGGTTATTGAATTACTTATAGATAATCAATCGTTAAAATCACTACAAATAACTAGCGAAATAGCGATGGAAAAATAGCGAGGGCACGGGTTGGTCGCCAGGGGCAACGGAAAGGCGAGGAAAAAATAAGTCGCCAAAATGGGAATCGAAATAGCGACGGAAAGGCGAGGGAAAACAAAGTCGCTAATTCGTCGCCAACTACCTTTTTTTTTTATTTTTTTTATTTAAGAAATGGCGACGGGATATTGGTCGCCATGTGGTCGCCAGAAAATACAATTTATTTTTATTTTTATTTTAATCAAGGGCGACGAGCTAGGTGGTTGCCACCTAGTCGCAAAAAAGATTTTTCCTTTTTTTTTAATAATAACTTTTGGCGACATCCTATTGTTGTCGCCTTTTGGTCGCCATGTAGACGATAATTTTTGAACTTTAATAAATATAGGCGATGGTTTTCTTGGAAGCCAATTGGTCGCCGTTACTTTTTCAAATTTGAAATATGGCGATGGGTTTGTCATCGCCGTATTATTGTCATATTTTCTATAAATAAGACGCTGAAATGTTATGCAGTGTATTTTTTGGTAAGTAAGGAACTAGAAGAGGTTAGTGATTTTCTTCTATTATCTATCTAGTTTTTTATCTTTATATGAGATGTTTTATTTATTGTTATTGTTTATATTTAATTTTTATTGTCATTTATTTGATTTATTTTTATTATTTAATTAGTACATGTTTTATTTCGTTTGTTATTTACTTGAGTTTTTTTATATTTTTTTATTTGTTTTTTTATATATTTACTTCAGTTTTTTTATATATTTTTTATTTGTTTTTTTATAGGCTTTATATATATATATATATATATATATATATATATATATATATATATATATATATATATATATATATATATATATATATATATATATATATATATATATATATACACATATATATATATATATATATATATATATATATATATATATATACATATATATATATATACATATATATATATATACATATATATATATATACATATATATATATATATATATATATATATATATATATATATATATATATATATATATATATATAGCTTATATTATAAGTATTTAATTTGATGAAACATTTATGTATTTAGAAACAATATAAATGGGATCCTCGCCTCGAACATTTCTTTCAAAGGTCATGGGAGGAAAAAGCCGCAAAACGTTATGCGGATATGCTTTCCAAATGGCACAAAACGTTGAAAAGCAAGCCTGATTTCAAACCTCTTTCCATCGATAATGAGACTTGGGCGCGATGGAAGGTTGATTGGGAACGCCCAGATAATAAAGCCATTTCGGCTAGCTAGGAATTCCTCCAATCGACGTGGAGGAAGGGACAAAGCTGAAGCCACCCATATAGGTGGCTCAATTCCGCACGCCAGAACAATGCGAGATTTGGTGAGTATTTAATTAATTTAGTAGTATTATATTGGATTTTTTTATTTTGTTTTGTTTAATTTTAAATCGTTTTTTTTTTTTTCAGGAACAATCGAAAGGTCAAAGACCCACAGCCTATGAAGTATTTACACGAACACATGGGGTTTTTGACAATGAAACAGGGGATTGTTCGCAATGGACTAATAGCAAGTCACAAAAAGTTAACGTAATAATCTATTAAACTTGTTTATTGCTTTTAAAGCATCAATTAATATTTTGTTTATCGATAATTGATTTTTTTGTTTTATTGAAGGATGAATATCGTTCTTTGATGAAGGAGCATCCAACCCGCGACCCAAGTCAAAATTGGTTGGATGCTGTATAAAATGTAGAAAGCGGGTCGAAGAAAAAAAACAAAAAAAGCATATCCGTCTTCTCAGCCTCTCAAATTATTTATCCTCCTGAGCCAACGGATATTCCGTCTTTTCAGCCTGCACAACCTGATTATGAGGCGACTATTCAACAAAAGTTTGCGGATTTGGAAGCACGGCAAATGGAGTTCAATAATCAATTATGGGCGAGCGGTCCGAATGGGAAATGCTCAAACTGCCTATGAGACTCATCAAAGGCTGACTGAACAAATTCAAAGAGAACGAGAACTCTTTTTGAAATTCATTCAATCGCATTTCAATATGTATCAACCCTCTCCTCCACCTCCTCCAAATGAATGATTATATATGTACTTTTTGTGACTATGTAAATTAACTTTAATTTTATATATAATATTTTCAGCTCTTTGTTTTTTTTTACTTGTTTTTTTATATATTTTTATGTTAATATTACACCTAATATAAAATATATATAAATAAATAAATAAATAAATATATATATATATATATATATATATATATAAATATATATGCATGCGAATATATAAATATATATATATATATATATATATATATATAAATATATGTGCGGCGACATCAGCGACGAACTAGCGACGAAGAAAGTAGCCGAAGACGGGCGACGAAACAGCTATGAACGATTGGTCGCCAAACTGGCGACGGGGAATGCGGTCGCCACTTGGTCGCAAAAAGTGGCGAGAAGACCGTTCGTCGCCGTCTCTGTCAGTGCTTTGGCGATGGATGTTTCGTCGCTAGGTTGTCGCCCCTTTTCATGAGGAAAAGGCGAGGACATGGCGACCAAAACCGGCTTAGCGACGAACGAAAAGGCGACCACCTCTCTTCCCGTCGCCAACTCAACTTTTTGACCATTTAGCTATCAAATGGCGACGAAAAGCGTTGTTCCCATTTTGAACCTTATTTGGAAAATTATATTATTGTCCAAATGTTGATTTGCTTATGCAGGTTAATTGCTAAAAAAAGAAAATTAAATTAAAAATCAAAAATATATAAAATAAACTAACTTGATTTCTCTTTTTAATTTATAAAAATTTTTAAATTTTTTATAATTTAATTTTAATTTTTTTACTTTTTATGCATAATGACTTGTTGTATAAGTAAGAGGTTCTCTTGGTGTATTCTTAGAAAATACCCCTTATAGGTTATTGAATTACTTATAGATAATCAATCGTTAAAATTATTGTAGGAAAATTAATAAAAAGTTGAGAAATTCTTTATTGTGTAGAAATGTCTAAAGCTGGAATCTGATTTGCGTTACCCCAACTCAATATTTAAAGTCTTAACCAAGTCGAGGATACTAAAGTGAAATTCCATAAGAATTGACAATTTGACACTGCAAAGAATTTTCAACACATTCTAAATATTGTATTAGTTTCATCCAGGTCTATATGTAGTTGCAACTTCTTAATAAATATATACACGCTTACGGACCGTTTAACTTATTGTTCAAGGTGCATCGTAGTAAACTAAGAATGTATTAATAACCGCTCGTTTGGTGATCGACTAGTTGGTACTAAATCGCGGTTGAGAATGAAAATAAAATTTACTGTAATTTTGGTAGAATTATCACATAGTAAATTTAATGGTCATGATTATGCTCCTTCAACAATTTCATTTTCTTCATAAAATTTATTCCAACGAATTACCATTTGAACATGTGGTATTAAGTGGTAATGGAAAATTATAATTTTTTTTATGATCAAACATTCATTACCATGAGAATGACATGATAAATATATATGTCATGAAAATTTACACTTAAAATCATTCTCATTTCACTATTTAATATCGATTAGCAAACGTACCATATAAATAATTTTTAGTCAAAATTTATTGGAAAAAAAATTTAGGGGAGTGTTTTATAAGTTACACGTAACAACATTGAAATTGCCTAAAAGTGTCGTTTTAGTCTCATGTTACAAGAAGTTTCATCCATGTATACTATTTTTGACATCTATTTAAAATTTGGAGCTAAACTAAAGTCTTAATTTTAAATACCTACTTTTTATGATGGTCCAGAAGAAAGGTAAAAGGGAATGGAGTAGTATGAAAGGAAAAATTATCTTAAAATTATGTGCCTAGAGGTTAGAATTACTGTCATTACTACTACTCATTAGTACTTAAGTGAATTAGTACCCCTGGAATTGGAGTAAATATAATTATTTATTTTTTTGGCAAATAAAATTTTTTCATTCACCAGAAAAAAGTCATTATACAACCAAAACTAGACTATATCTCTACTTAATTTGCATCAGTATGGAAACAAAAAACACCTTCTAGGAAGGGTTGCAACGCCCCACTCTTCACGTGCATAAAAGTAAGGAGAGACCAAAAAGACAGAGCCAAAAAAGGCCGACAAAGGAAGCTAAACAAGCTATCAACAAAACCAGAGAAAGGAAAACAAAAACATCAAACATCAAACGTCAAAACTCATAGGCAGGCCAGCCAGTCAGCAGCAGAAGAATGGATTGCTTTGAAGCGAAGCACAATCTCCGATTGGATTTGAAGAACCATGTATCCAGGAGTAGGCACCATGTTTTCCCAAACAGCAACATTCCAACTCCTCCATATGGCATAAATAGTACAAGTATAGATGAAACGCATGAATTGTTGGTGAAGCTTCTTCAATTTGAGTTTGCGGAAATCCATTTTATCAATGCGCTTGAATCTAAAACCCAACCATGCTTCCATACTATTTAAACATTTTTGGCTGAATAGGCAATCAAAATATAGGTGGCAAACCGTTTCCTTAGTACTCATGCACAGGGGGCAAAGGTCATCAGCTGTTACACCCCAATCTTGGAGCTTATCTTTAGTTTTAAGCTTATCCAAAGCCATGAGCCAACAACAAAAACGATGTCTTGGGATAGACATTCTATTCCATACCACAAATCTCCATTTAACTTTTGGAGTGGACTTGAAAGTCTCATGATACACAGCTTTAATGGAATAATTATCCTGAAAGATCCAACTCCTCAAAGTGTCTTTGGTGAAACAGATCTTCTTCATAACCCAACTAACAGTGATGGGTGCATTGAAAATCTCCCATTTACCACCTTTGGTATACACACCATGGACCCATCGAACCCACAAGGACTCTTTCATCATGTGAATGTGCCAGGCCATCTTCCCCATGACACTTTGGTGCCAAATGTATAAGTTTCGGATGCCAAGTCCACCAACCTTCTTTGATTTACAAACCACCTTCCAATTCACCAGCCCAGGTTTATGTGAGTCAGCAGTTCTAAACCCTAAAAAGGATCTACAAATGGAATTAATACAACTAATAACTTTCTTCGGAAGAATAAACATTTAGCATCAGTAAGAGGATATCCCCATTAGTACAGAATTGATGAGTTGAAGTCTAGCTGCATAAGAAAGATGTTTGGCTTGCCAGGTCTGAATCTCACTAGTCATCTTGTCTGCTAACTTCTCAAATTCAGCTATCGATAGACACTTGGATGAGAGAGGGACACCCAAGTATCTAAAAGGAAGAGTGCCAAAGAAAAAATGAGTAAGATCCTCTATGCATGGTTGATCGAATGTGCAGAGCAACCCCAAATGTATATATGGAAGACTTAGAAGTATTAGCATGTAAACCCGAAGCTTGGGAAAAGCTATGAATGCACTGATGAAGGGTTCGAACTGAAGAGACATCTCCTTTACAAAATAACATCAAGTCATCAACAAAGCATAAGTGAGACAATTTAATTCTCCTACACCGAGGATGAAAACCATAGCTATCTTCTACACTTCTTAAAATTCTAGACAAATATTTCATATCAATAACAAAAAGTAGAGGGGATAAAGGGTCTCCTTGGCGAATACCTCTCCTAGCTCGAAAAACAGGGGTGGGCCTACCATTAAGTAAGAGAGAATAACTAGTAGACATTATGCATGTCATGACAATGGAAATAAAATGATTAAGAAAATTAAGGGCAACCAGCATTTCCTTAGGAAACTTCCAATCCATCGTATCATAAGCTTTTTGCAAGTCAATCTTAACTAAACAACTAGGGTCACAGTTTTTCCTAGTATTCTGCAAGGATATGACCATTTCGAGCTACATCCAGTTTAATCTTAGCCCTATTCTCCAATTCCGTACAAAAAAGATTGGAGTTAAATTGAGAGAATTCACGTTGAATCAAGTCTTTTTCTTGTTTATTATTACTAAGAGCGATCAACCTTAACTCAAACATAGAAATGCTTATTTTGAAAATAAGTTTCCTCATAATCTTATTTTTAGAATTTTTTAATAATCTTTTTGATATCAATTTTTTCTTTAATTTATTATACATTTGTTGAAAATAAGCTTATCCTACATATTTGATAAATCTTTAATAATCTCTCCATTTATATATATTTCGTAAAAATGTATCCATCTAAAATTCAACTTTAATTTATATATTGTCTTTTCAAGATTGTATCAAAACATCTTCAAATAAGTAATACTTCTACGAATAAAAGCTCCTCAGTTACTAAAACATTATATTTGTCTTTAAGTTTTATTTAGGCTAGGTATTTTGGCTTTCAATGGTTTCATAACAAAAGGAGGAATTATTTAAAAATTTTTAAAATATTCATTTTTTAGCAAATAGCTATTATTAATGTCAATTTTTCAAAAATTAGTAATCACTATAATAACTTAATTAACTAAATAGGAATTGTTGTATATATTTTGTCTAATACTCCTATAATATATTTCAATGAAAATAACGATTGCGTTTCATAATTTTAACCTATTTATATACGACATTTAAGTTGTATTACAAAAGGAAGAATGAAATTACTAATATTTCAAGATGAGAAGATGTAATGAGTGAACGAAAAAAATAGAGATGAAATACTAAGAAAAATGAGTAAGGGTATTAATGGAATAAAAAAATAAAAGATGGACTAAATACTACTTAAAAAAAAAAAAAAAAAATTTCAACATGGAAATCAGAGAAAGAAAGTAGAAAGGGAAGAGAAAAAAGAGAAATCAAAAGTCCATCTTTCTTATCTTTAACCTATCAAAGCTAGCAATTCCTCTCACTTTTCTCCCTCTCTCGCGCATAACAATCAGCACCGTACCCCACTGCTGTGCGACCCACCACCAGCCGCCGTTTTATCCACCATCAGCCGCCGCTTTAGCCATCACCAGCCGCCGTTTCAACTACCATCATAAGTCCTAAGTTCTAAGTTCTCTTTGACTATTATAGAGGAACTTATTGTTGGATTTTCTTGTTTGGTAAGTTATACTCATCAATCTCCACTCTTTATCTTGTAAAATTGAATTTTGAAGTATTGCATGAAATGGTTTAGTAAGGATATCCAAGTTATTAAGGATGTTAATGAAAATGTACTAAAATAACAATAATAATAATAATCATAATAATAAATTTAATATTTAAAAAAAATTAAAAAAAAAATTTAAAGGGGTGAGTCGCGGGTTTTGTGCTATTGAACTCAGGCCGAGCCGCACAACCCGACTCACCCCTTTAAATTTATTTTTATAATTTTTTTTAAAATATTAAATTTATTATTATTAATTATTATTATTATTATTAATGCTATTTTTAATTTTTTTTAAATATTAATAATAATAATAATAATTATTATTATTATTATTATTATTATTATTATTATTGTTAATAATATTTTAATTTTTTTAAAAAAAAATAAAAAATTCAGTCGCATCTCCTCTTTTATTTGTTTTCTGTTCCTCTTACATTTTACAAAGGACCTTTCTCTCTGTCATATATATAATACTGCACTACTGGATTTCCTTTTTTACATTCTTGATTATCAAAATTGAAAATCTATCCGTCAGAATATGGTATTGAAATTTTATCAGTGAACATATATTCGTCGTATTAAAAATCTGTTTGTCCCAAGAAAGTAGAGTTCTCAAACCAAGAAATCAAAATCCTACTAGTTCCAAAAAAAATCCCACGATTGCATAGTTCCAAAAAAGAATTTCAAGAAATCACTCATGGCAATTTCATTGGATTTTTCACAAATAGAATTGTGGATTGTAACTGGAGACATTCAGAAACTGGACGCAGAATTATCGCACATTCTTGAACCGAACGGCCGTCTTATTTCGAAGTCAGATAATAGTACCATTCTTCACATTGCATCTTGGGCAGGACAAATAGAAATTATGTCCAAGATTGTTGATATTGATCCTGATGTCTTGTTTTGTCGAAATGGCAAAGGTGATCTACCGATACATGTTGCTGTCAAAGCGGGGCAAAAAGACGCTGTACGGGCATTGATCGATATTGAAGAAAATAATGAACAGATTCGATCCACCGGCCTGACTCAGTTAGAGATGGTCAATTATAACAACGATACCGCTTTGCATATAGCTTTACAAAACCATTTCAAGGATTTGGCATATTATTTGTCACAAAAAAATCCGAAGACCAGCCATTTCTTGAACAAAATGCAGATGAGTCCACTTTATATGGCTGTCAAAGCCGGATATATCGAGTTAGCTCAGAACATGTTGCGTGAAAATAGTCTAGCAGAGGATAGCACTGATCTAATGGATAGAGTATGTTCTGTTGTTCATGCAGCAATCATGGGCAGGAACAGAGGTATGCGTTAGTTATTTATGTTATAGCAGTAGCTGTGGTGCCAATTGCCAAAACATTAACTATGGCTTGGTATGAACAACTATAAAATCAAAATAGATACCCGATTATCCAGGTACTCGAAATGTTGGGTACTCGCTAATGAACATCCCTAGTTACATCCCATTGCTGCCTAAACAAACTTAATCCACTACAATTAATAGCCATTATTTATGCAAAAACTTAAATAACTAACACATACCTCTGTTCCTGCACATGATTGCTGCATGAACAACAGAACATACTATATCCATTTGATCAGTGCTATCCTCTGCTAGACTATTTTCACGCAACATGCTCTGAGCTAACTCGATATATCCGGCTTTGATAGCCATATAAAGTGGACTCATCTGCATATTGTTCAAGAAATGGCTGGTCTTCGGATTTTTTCGTCACAAATAATATGCCAAATCCTTGAAACGATTTTGTAAAGCTATATGCAAAGCAGTATCGTTGTTATTAGTGACCAATTCTAACTGAGTCAGGCCGGTGGATTGAATCTGTTCATTATTTTCTTCAATATTGATCAATGCCCGTACAACGTCTTTTTGCCCTGCTTTGACAGGAACATGTATTGTATCGGTAGATCACCTTTGTCATTTCGACAAAAAAAGACATCAGGATCGATATCAACAATCTTGGACATAATTTCTATTTGTCCTGCCCAAGATGCAATGTGAAGAATGGTACTATTAATATGCTTGAGGAGCTATCCTGTACACTATGAGTTCTTCTTCAATGCTTTTCTCTTGAAGCGATTTCTTATGCTTTCTTCGCTTAAGGCGGCATATTCCGCTTGAAATTTGTTGACTTCAGCAGTCAAATCTGTGAGCATCTGAATCGTATCAGTTAGTATGGTATCTTTGTCATTCTTCGGCCTATCAGCATCTGCATCATTAAGCCAAGCAGGTAAAATTCAACATTATTACAGTTAAGCAGTTTAGTTTTCATTAGTCATTCCACGCCATTATTATACGTTTCTGTCATGTTCATAATCCTAAGTATCACAAGTGGACTTTGCTACTAGAGCCAATAAGTCGCACCTCATACAGACCAAAGCAACTAACTTCTCAATATAACCAGCTACTATCTTTCCATGGACAAAGTGGTCAATATTTTACAACAAAGATACAGTATCTGTTGACGCAAAAGCTTCTGCTAGATACTACGGAACAGAAAATATCAGCTCTACCTCTCATATCTGTCAAATTCATAGATCGATTAGGGGGTACCATGGGTAATTTATTAAGAGTTGATTAGGGGTTACTTGTAGAAGAAGATATACATAGAGAGGGAAGGCGGAAATTAGAAAAGCAACAATAAGCAAAAAGGGGGAAAGAGAAAAACATCAGAAAATTTATACACATTATGTGAGTTCATAATCAATCTGGGAGAGTCACAAGCCTCTTTAATGATTGTATTTTCTATCTTCTATTGTAATCCTTTAAATTACAAAAAAATCTGTAATGTAATGGAAATCTTTTACAATATCACCCAAATCTAACCAATAAAGGATCCTAAGCAAAGCATAATAGGAATTTTCCTTTCTAAAACAAACATAACTTAATTAATACAAATGACCTTTTCCTAAGCGGAAACACTGTACTGAGACAACTGCCAATAGTGATTCATTACTTTGTTTTCCTTATAGTAGAGAAAAGCTAACGCTAACATACTACAAGTTCTACCGACTGAGTGAGAAGCATAAAAAGATGATAAACAGAGTGTGTAATTTACCAAGTGTGTTTCCCAACTCAATGAACTGTTCATTCAGTCAGCACCTCCGTTGCTTTTCACGACCAGCCTTCTGAAGCTTTCTAACAGCAGTGGGAACCTCAGAGTCCATTCACAGTTAGCTAATTCAAATTCTGCATTTAGCACCGCAAAACACCAAATGATTGTAAAACAACATAGCAAAACTTGTATATGAAACTTACTTCTAAAAGCGCAACGCTTTGCAATTCCAAGGCACAAAAGGTCCTTAAAGCCCCGAGCCTTTTGTAGGCGAGGCACACTTTTTTCACTAAAAAGCTTAAAACTAAATTTCAAATCATATAAAGATTGAAGATGACCTGAAGGATAGGGGTGAATGACCTAGAATGATATATTGAGATGGTAAAAATATGAACGAATCAAGAAGAAAACTCCATTTAGACGAAGATCGGAACTGATATATTAGACTATTAGTTCATGTAGCCGCTCCAATCTTTTGGGATTATAGCTCTAACATTGTTGTTATTGTTGAAAGACAAATGTACAACAGCCTAAAACAAATCAATACATGCTAACATTACCAAAGGACTTCAAAGCATTATCAAGTTTATGCTTTATAGTGCCAGACCGAAACACTCACTGCAATTCCAAAGGATTGCCCTAGCCAATCTCAGAGTCGATCTTAATAGACTACAAATGATCATAAGCATCGTGAAGATTGACTAAATAGCCCGCATTGTAAGGCTATCAACTTAAAATGCACTGATCTGACAGATAATAGAATGTAATCACACAATTAAAACAGACAAATTATTCTTCCCCACTTTAGATGGTAAAATAAAGATTTTTGTTTGGGTTTCCACACTACTCAAGCCTCTCTAATCAAAACCCATGAAATCAATCTCAGTCCCCAAATGAAAACATACAGCATTAATATGAATTTTCAGTCTGATTGCAGTTAATAACCACATATCCAGATCACAAAGTCCCATCAACAATTTCATGACAAAAATCAATTGGGAAAACTTAACATCCAATCATTCTTTCCAAAAAGTAAAAACCCACATGAATTAACAAAACCACTACTACCCGGAAAAAATTACACATTTAAATTCTAGTAAGATACACCAAAATCCCACCTTTATTTCTTGGGTAATAGTAGTACTAAATACACTCTGAGGTAGCAAAAACTAAAATTTCATACAATAAATCATTGTCTTAAAAAGAAATACAACATTTAATTTCCTAATTAAATGAAAATGAAAGAATGGAGTGAAAAAAAATGACCTGAAGAAGGGTTGGAAGGAAGCGGTAGGTAAACGCCGTCTGAAGGAATGAGATGCATACTTTATGTTTTTCTGATAGTCCTTTTCTTGGGATTTCAGCAGAGTGGTCGGTGGATATCCAAAATTACACATCAATCATCATATGCCGACATGCCGTTCACCCCAGATTCCTCTTTCTCTTAGCCTTTGATTGATCCTCAATTTGCTACAGCGCTTTCCATAGAGCGTCACAAATTATCGGTTTAGTTTAAAAATGAGTCGGTTATTTAGACAGTACATCGTTTTAGTCTTTGATTGATAAATGCTCATGCTAACAACGGTTCAGATTCCAAAATAATTATCAAATTATGGCTCCTCATTTTCAAATTGCTTCTTAGAACCCTAATTTAAAAATTAAGTTGCTTCTTAGAACCCTAATTTAATAATTTTACATACAAATGAGAAATATAGGGCATAATTACAAAGGAATTAAACTTTAAAAAACAACTACACTACAAACCGTAATCTCCATTTGTATGAACGAGTGAGGTTCTTGAAATTTGTTAAAGTTTTTTTACATTTTTTTCGTCTTTGTCACCCACTTTCTCATCTCTCTTTTTGATTTCTTGTTTGAACATCAATAAAGAAAGTTAGCAGGTTTCAGAAGAAGAGTTGAAAGGAGTATACGATTGAGAAGTTGAGATGAGGGACAAGAGGAGGAAGGCAGTAACTGCGGTCTGCGGGTATAGTGTAAAATATCCATTTTAATATCTAAAATGTTTAAATAAAACCTTAAAATATACTCCATCCTATTCACCTCAATAGTCTTATTTGACTTTTTACGAATTTTAAAAAGTGAGACCTTATGGGTGGAAAAGAGAGTGGTATTATGATTTTTAATGTAATAGAGAAAAATTAGTAGAGATAATAGAGGCTATAATTGAAAATAGGATAAAATCACTAAGGGCATAAAAGTCAAAAACCAATACCAAAAATAGAAATGGGACAATTAAGGTGACTTAAGCATAAAAAAAATAAGACACATTAACTAGATTGGAGGGAGTACATTTAAGGATTTACCTAGTGTTTGGCCAAGCTTTTACAAACTTTTGTAAAGAAAAGCTAAAATTTGACCAAACACCATATTTCTAGAAGTTAGAACAATTTTTTAAAAAAAAAAAAAAAAAAAAACTAAAAGCAATTTCTACAAAAGTCAAGAGGAAAAGCTACAAATTGTAACTTTTCCTCCCAATTTTTAAAAGCACTCTATACTTTTTTGATTTTATGTTAAAAAAATTTCTATATTTTCTCCAGGATTACTTTTTTTTTCTTTCCCCATATCTTCCTTCAAAATTTAAATTTTCTACTTCATTACATAATTATTCATTTATTGTCAGAACCTCATAAAAAATAACTAAACAACAAACATGGAACTAAAATACTAAATAGAATTACCTTGATTAAGATTTCAGATTGAGAATTTGAGAGTGAGAGGCTGAGTTTGAGAGCAGTGAGAGGCGTGAGTGAGTTTGAGAGTGAGGCGTGAGTGAGGAAGTGAGAGGCGTGAGTTTGAGAGTGACAATAGGGTTTTAGTGCTGATTTACTGATAGTGATATGATACTACTTCAGTAACTTCTTGGGCCATAAGCCCATAATCTTTTATTTCTTCTACTTGGTCTTGGGCCAACATAGCTCCTTTCGGGCCGGGCCAGCCCGCGGGCCAAACGGCAACCACAAACACGTCCCAAAAAAATTCGGGCCATTTATTTTCTGCCCAAACCCGCCCATCGGGCCATATTTTGGTACCCAAATCCTCACTTTTTTGGCCGGGTCGGGTCGCTCGGCGGGCCGGTCCGTCTATGATCAAGTCTAATTTTTTATCACTAGGGATGGCAACGGGTCGGATCTGGACCGGGTCCAGGTGGACCCGGATCCAAATCTGTTTTCAAGAACGGGATCCAGATCCGGACCCAGATCCGCGGGTCCAGTTTTGCAAGACCCAGATCCGGATCTGCGGATACTGCGGATCCAGTATCGGATCCGGATCCAAAACGGGTCCAGTTTTGATTTTTTTTTATTTTTAAATGTGTTGAGATTGCAATAAAGCGATATTTATAGACTAATGTTAATAATATATATAATTTCACAATGAATCACCCAAAAAAACATTATACAACTTAAAAATTGTCTTAAAAAAAAACAAAATTAGGGAAATGTGTTATTTTTACTAGTCTTCAGAGAATTCGTCATTGATGGACAGTGCATTAAGCTGCAAACGGGATTCATGCTGCAGTCAAGAAGTTAGTAATAGTTGAGTAGATTACATAAGTTAGTAATAGTAACTTATGTAATCAAGATTTACCGAATGAGGCGTGCGTGAGGGAAGTGAGTCTGTGAGTGTGAGGAAGGGGAATAGGGTTTTAAATTTTAATATATATTTAATATATATATATATATATATATATATAAAAAAGGGTCCTCCAGATCCACGGTCCGGGTCTGGGTATTTTTCTCAGATCCGGACCCTTGAAATTTAAACGGGCCCGGATCCGACGGGTCCAATTTTTTATGACCCAGATCCGCAAAAACGGATACGGATCTACGGATCCGGGTCGGGTCCAATACCCGTTGCCATCCCTAGTTATCACAATCAACATTCCAATTATTTTAAGTAATTCTATGCTTATTGAATATTATGCGATCAAATTACATCAAAATTTCATATATGTTTCATCTTTAAGTTTATTAACATATTTAAATATGTTTTCTATATAGTAAATTGTCAAATTTGGAATTTATTTTTATTTTCATTTACTTTAGTGTATTTGAATTTTTTTTTTTTTGTAACAACATAATGATTATTTTTTGGTGTATGCTATATTTTTTTGGTGTTCTGAAATCAATACTTTGTGACTTAACTCGACTATTTTTTAGTGTATGCTATATGTTTTTCCATCATATGACAATACTAACTTTAAGTAAACATAGGAAAAAAAAAAGGCCAAACACACAAATTGTTTTTGTTTCCCAAAAACTCTTTTTAAAAATATAAGGTCAAACATATCTGTTTTTAAAAAATGTTTCTTTAAAAACAGTTTCTACATAATTACTTTGGAAACAAAATTTGATTTTCAAAAGTTAGGCCAAACATAGTCTATTCCAATTATTTAATGTTTATCGAATCCAAAACCTAAAATGTCTATTTCAAGATTCAAAATGTCCAATTTAAACTTTAAAATTGCAATTTCAAAATTATGGGTTGGATTTGTGATTGGTTGCACTTATGCGGCCGTCTCACAAGAGATTTGTTGTATGTGCGTAGGGGTATTCAATGGGCCGACTCCCATTTTGAACCCCTTATTTGGCCCGTTTTTAGAAGGGCTTTGTAAGGACCAAGTCAAAAATGGGCCGATCAAACATGGGCTATACTATAATTAAAATGAAGCGGGCTATAAAAGGGTTTAATAAAGGTCGGAAACGAGCCTTTGTAAATAAAATAATTAATGTATAATTTAAATGTTATAAATAACAATGTCAATGGGATTATTGATATTTTTTCAATTTAATTATTATAAATGATAATTTAATTGTTATAAATTGATAAACGAGGATACAAAAATTTTTAGTAATAAAAGTGGTTCGGGTTGGGCGGAGTCGAGTTTTGCCCATTTAAAGCCCAAATTATGTTTAAAGGGCCTTTATCCAAGCCGACCTATATGTACTTAAGCCCGGCCCAACCCTATCCTTATCCTGCCCTTTAAACACCTCTTCATGTGTATTATTGTGTAGACTAATTGGCTTATACTTCAATATTATTAGTATAAAATGGCAGTAAAATAGGTGTATTAGTAAAATAGTAATTGTATTAGCATATAATTATCATATTAGTATAATATTAATTGTATTAGTTTACCATTAACCATATGTACGTGCATTATAATATTAGTTATATTATTGCAGCATTAAGCATAATAGTATAATGTAGTTGTATCAATATTGTTTTGGTTGTATTTGTTTAGCATTAGTCAGATCATATTGGTTAAATATTAGTCAAATTAGTGAATTATTAAAAAAATAATTATCATATTATTATTATATTAGTTTGAATTGGTGTTTTATTAGTTGTACTAAATTGTTGGGGAATTTTCTCTCCTTTCTCGAATATTAACTAGAAATAAAATATAATATTAATTTAATATACTTTTATTTATACACATGATTGTGGGCGGAAAAATTACCAATTTACCACCTTTTTTATTTGGTTGCTTATTTACATATATATTTGTAATGTTGCATTTAACTGTACACAAAAAAAAATGTCATTTATTTTATTATTGCAAATAATCAATAGTGTTCCATTTTCTTACATTATCTCTATCTATATACTCTCTTTGTCCCTCTCAATTCACATATATTTTCATTTTAGTTTGTCTCACTCATTTAGCATTTTTTTCTTTTTGGCAATGACTCTACTTTCTTTCTTTAAATTTAATTCACAAACTTATTATATTTTTTCATCTTAATTACTCATTTCTATCATTCATATGTTTTTTTTTTTTTCTTATTTTTCAATTCACTTTCATTTTCCACTAAATTCCACTTAAAATAATTTGAATACATTCTTATAAAAGAAAGTATTGTACAAACAATCCAATTTAAAAAGCTGAGAAGCCTTTTAACATTATAACTGTACGATAGGCCTTAATTAGCGAACAAACAACGTACATATACTTATATGAATGCATACGATACAAGTATACTTAATTTCCAGCAAGGCAGCAATAGTACTAGCTACTTCTTGATCTTATGTTTTTTCTATTCTATTATACTTGTAATTAAAAATTATATTTTCTCATATAATATATTACAATTAGTTGTATAGTATTTCAGAACAGGTCAGTATGAAGCTAAGCAAGCCATGGTGTGAGCTTACTTACATACTTATCCTATTAATGTGGAAGAGTTGAAATACTTATTGATTAAGAATAAAATACAAAAAAATAAACTGTAAACAGTGTTAAAAAACCAAATAAAACAAATTCACTGAAACAAATTGAGTATATATTTTACATGAAAGATTACAAATAAACAATACAAATTAAAAAAAAAACTCAGAAGCCTTATTAACAGTACAACTAAACAAAATATAAATAATTATTGAATGCATATAAGTAAACTTAATTTCTAGCAACAATACTACTAACTGTTGATCTTATATTTGCAATTGATAGTAATATATATTATATTATACTTGCAGCTGATAGTGGCATTTTCCCATATAATATGTCACAATCATTGCAAGCTAGTATTTCAGAACGCTAGTATTTCAGAACGGGCCGGGTGAAATATGAAGCTAAGCAAGCCATGATGTATGCTTACTTACTTACATACTTATCCCATTAATGTGGAAGAATCGGAATACTTTGTTCATTCCTAAAAAAATTAGTTGGATCAACCTTAGTCTTAATTTCAACCAACCTATCAAAATTATCCTTAAAATACATAACTCCATATCTTTTTCCTTCAACATAACTTCTAGAACCTTGATGATTAATCCCCAAATCAATATCCCTATAATTCAAGAATGCTTCCCTAGGGTTTTTCGACACAAAAGGAGTCATATAACTATGCAATTTCCTCGTCAATTCTATATAATACTTCGCTCTATCATCTCCTCCTTCTTTCCAATCCGTCGCATATTGAAGCTTAAATAAGTGTCCAGCCCTATGCGGAAATGGAGTCGCATCGGCTGAAATCTCCGCCATTTTTCCTCCATATGGGTTAAACGTAAGCTGAGGAGTTCTCAATTCCGCCATTTTTTTCCATAATCCTTCTAATCCATATCTTGGAATTGGTTCTAGAAGATAATCCGACTTTCTTTTTAGGTAATTTATATTCACAGGCTGCCTATTCAATAAAGTTTCAACTGGGGTTCCTAAGGCAAAATCTGAGTAAAAAAGTACCGAGTCAACCCAACTCATTTCATGACAATCTGACTTTTCTAGACCCAACAAAGGAAAATTCTTCTTCACAATAGATAAAATCGATTTTACATCGCCTAAAAATAAGCATCTAAATGTGGCTCGGTTTGTAATACTCGTATCATTTGTGACATCTAAGGTAAGCCTAATGAAAGCATTAGGATCCAAATTAGGTGCTATATTTTGGTACTGAATTACAAGATCGGTTAAATTCTGTTCCAACAATCTACTAACCTTAAAAACCGTAACTTTTTCTGGTACACGTACTAATTTGATTTTATACGAAATTATGACGCAAAAACTCGATCCACCACCACCTCCAATAGCCCAAAAAAGATCTTCCCCCATGGAAGCTCGATCAAGTATCCTACCATTAACATCCACAATTATAGCATCAATAAGATTATCAACAGTAAGACCAAATTTCCTCATCATATTTCCATACCCAGCTCCAGTAATATGTCCTCCAGCACCAACAGTAGGGCAAACCCCAGCAGGAAAAGCATGGATTTTACTCTTATTAGCAATGGCATAATACACTTCTCCTAGTGTTGATCCAGATTCTACCCATGCAGTCTCTTCATCAATGTTTACGTCGATTTTTCGAAGGTTGAACATATCAACTACAAAGAAAGGAACAATGGATACGTAAGATAGAGCTTCGTAATCATGTCCTCCACTTCGGATTTTCATTTGGATTCCGGTTTGTTTGGAACATAGGATAGCTCCTTGAATGTGGGAAACATGGGTCGCGGTTAGAATGAGTAAGGGTTTACGAGTTGTGGAGGTGTTGAATCGAAGGTTTCGTATGTAGGTTTGTAGAACGGTTGGAAATGATGTATTTTTTGGTGCGTAAATGAGGGGTGAGATGGGATAAGATGGATTAGATTGGGAATTAAGACATTTTATTAATGTGTCTTGGATTGAATAATTATGATTATCAGCTTTTGTATTTGTTAAACTTAAAGTTAAAATAATAAATAAAAATGGAAAAATCATCATGAACGGGATTTTCATCATATATAAATTAATATAAGTAATCAGAAAGATTATATATTTTTTGAGTTTATTATATGAGTTGAGATGAAATATTGTGCGTGGTTTGGTATTTATTTATAATGGTGGGAATTAAGTAATTATTCCATGAATTAAACGTGGTAGGCTTTGAAATGTCATTATTGGCTTTAATTATCGTGAAGAAATTTGTTTTGAATATTTAGCTATATTTGACCAATTAATATATTAAAAATTGTAAGAGTTTGGATTTACGTGTGAAATAATATTTTTCTCTGATAGCTAGGTTTATACAAAAATGATCTCTATATATTTTATGTTTGAATTAAATTAACTTTTTACAAGAATATGTACAAGTAAATTTAAATCATCTCAAAAAGTTAGAAAAAGTCTAGTTTTATAATATTCACTCTTAATGATTTTTTCTTAAAAAATTAGATATGCGGACTAACAATTAACACCAAAAAAACTCAAAATTATCACAAATGTTAATATATTTAACAAAGTATGAATCAACTATGTGATAATAAAATAATTATTACATGGTCGATTTTTATTTGGAGACTGGAGTAATTCAATGATAATAATTTAAATGCATTTACTTATGGATGATGAATAAAGGCTTATATTAGATCATTATTATCGCACTGGGTTTTTTGACTGCACGCATTTTGCATTCTTTTTTACTTCCTCTTTGAAAGTATCGGGTATAGTTTGTCTGCCTCATTCAGGGAAAAATAATCCATTCAAACCCTATCTTATGCGGGATATTGAAATTGTCCGCTATTTTTTATTTGTCGTTCTTGGCTTGATAAGCCATCAACTAATTGTCTTCATCAAGCCGGTGATACTCGTCATCATCATCATACTCAGTGTATCCAGTGCATAGAAAAATATGGTCAAGGTCTGGAAAGAGAAGAACAACACCAGTTATACTAATCGTAAGTGTAAGAAAAATATGTCATAGGGAATTGTTCATTGTGTAATATATATATATATATATATATATATATATATATATATATATATATATATATATATATATATATATATATCATATTTCGATATACTTCCTCTATTTTTTAGTTGTACTAATCGCAATTACAGGTGTAGAAAACAAATTTGATGATCCAAAATTTATTCGACCTTATAATCAAATCCAATTTGACTCGATTCTAAACTGATTTACATTATATAAAAAATAATATGAACACAAAACTCGATTTTAAACCGACCCCAAACACCTAACTCGAATCAACCCGATAACCTGAATGAGCACATCTAATTGCTATATATGCTATAATTGACTTTGTTATATAAGATTTTTTTTGATTGACTATTATATTTCTATATACAATTCCTTTATTATATAATTTAAGTTTTTACTCCAAAGTCATAGGCTTCAAAGATGAAAAAAGCTGACTAACGACATTGGTTGAATATTCTTTTACAAGTTATATACAGATGGATGCGGATCATGGGAACGAAATAACGTAAATTATAGGTGGCCGGAAAATGACGTTCAGGAGATCAAGGAAGATAATTTCATTGACCTAAATTTGGGCTCTAAATTCCACGTTCTTATATTTTCCAGAAGACGGCGGGCAAACATAATTAGGATTAAGGAAGTCGCCACAATACAATGTGGAGTGGAAAATATCAACGCCAGTGAGCAGTTTCTGCGAGCAGATATATCATTATAGTCTTATGAGGTGGATACACTAAATATGACGATGATGATAATGTTAGAATTTATAAAATCAGTATGGGAAACCCAAACAAAAAAGAAGAAAGGGTAATTCATAAATTAACAAAATTAAAAGAGGTTCATTACTAAAATTATTTTATAGTAGTAGTTACTCCTCAAGCTTATAAAATAGTTTTTTTTTTTTTTTTTCGATGTAAGACACTTTACATGTGGATAATAATTATCAGTTTACATTATTATAGATTAGATTGTCAATATGGAAATGCTTTATTCTTAAGAAGGATAATCAAAGAAAGATGTTTAGCATAATTTTGTCAAATAATAGGAATATATGTATTTCAACTATATGACGTAATAGCTTACATATACATCTAATCAAATAATTAATCCTATTTTTTCTGATTAATTCATACGTGTAGTGTAATGTAATGTCCTTTTATCTATTTTTTTTAAGTGTGGTCAAGAAATTAAACGAGAGAAAGATGATTTGATGATGAATCATTAAATGATAAGTATCCTAATTGTTAGTTAAATATATGTTTATCCTAATTGTTAGTTAAATATATATTTATCACAAATTATTGTAAGAGAAGGTCTCACCTAAAGATATGCAATATATATGATTCAAATAGCATATTTCATACATATTATGAGAATATATATTCTTTATTTAATATCGTCTCAACGAGAGACAGTCTCTCACAAGAATAGCCTTATAAGTATAAAATGGCAATAACTTATGCAAGCCGTTGTTAGTTGTAACTAGACTTAGCCACGGAGGATTATCATCAAGATTTTGCATCGCTGATCATCGATGGAGAATGGAGTGTTTCTCTGGAATTCATATATATATTTCAAGTTAAAACGATATCAACAATCACCTACTCCAAAATAAATAAATAAATAAATATATATATATATATATATATATATATATATATATATATATATATATATATATATATATATATAATTCATATTCCATTATATTATTTTTCAAAATTGGATTGCGACTTTAATCAGCGATATATTGGTAATCAATCTTTCATTATATGATTAATGAATATAGTCATTATGTGAAAGATAGTCTTTTAATAACGACATTTAAAATAAAAAGTTCATATTCTCATAATTTATATAAGATCATAATAAAAGTAAAACTTTGAAAATTAAGGTACCTAGGGGTTAATTTGAATGGTGACATGAAGGAAAAATGATACTTAAATAGTACGACAATGGTGAATAAAATGGAAAATTATCAATTATTTTGAATGAAAAAAATCTTTCTCCTCCATCCCATTAGGAAAGTAATTCCTCAATTCCTCCTTCCCCATCAATAACAATTGTAACCACTGACAATAATTATGTATATTTAAGATTAAATCAATGCATTGGATAGTGTAGAAATCAAATTGAATAATTGGTGTGAAGCGAACGGAGTGATATAAGCAATAACATGATGTATTCAAGGAAGGGACGACCTGTCACAATAAACATTGAAATACTGATTTTTCTAACATAATTAGATCAAAATTACATATCTGCTCCAGGCAAAATCCTGGCCAAAATTTACAATGATCGCACGAGCTTGAAAAATCACCGTTCCTGTAAAGTGGTGTCAATATAGGTTATCCTTCGAGATTTTCGACCAAATGATCATTGATCAGACAGTATGAACACGATCATAAACAAATTCAAATTAGCGCGAAATAAAAACATCCTGTTCATTTCCGTAATATGTTCAAATTTGACAGACATTATCAGTAAGCAATATGTTGTGTTATTGAATTCGATCATTCACGATAATCAAGGAAACTGAACAGATAATTACAGATTAAAGCGTAGATTAATCATACTAATTGCCATCAACAGCACTACTCTGATAGTAACTCCAGAACTTAAATCAACAAATCATTAATCAAATCATTAAAGCAATTATACAACTGCGGGTTAGACGGACTGAGATCCGTTTGCCAGATTGATAGTATGAAAGGAAACTCTTACAGCAGTCATATTTAACGTACCCGTCAATTAATATTCTTGCCACCACCAACTATGCTACTTGAGGAGCTATCCTGTACACTATGAGATGAACATCTACTTCTTGAACTACCTTCTTCCGCAATGCTTTTCTCTTGTAGTGATTTCTTACGGTTTGTCTGCGTATCCTGTAAAACAAACACAGACACCTTTGGCAAAATGAACAATTTTTCATGTGTTATCACTTTTTAAAATTTTGGGCAAGTCCAATTATCACCCTTCAATTTTGGTTTTCCTATCAGAGGTTAGATACTCAGATCATCATGTGGAAGTTCCTTAACAGGCATTTGACTATTGGTATTAAATGGTGTGGATTGTGGTAATGTGAATGAGTTTTAGTTTTTATTTTATGGTTCCCATGGTAATGGAGCTCTCTCCCTCAAATATGAGTTTTTCTTCGTGAATTTCATTACCACTTAATACGACCTTTTCAAGTGGTAATGGATACAAATAGATTTTGTAAAGGAAAAGAATGATAATAATATAGGCATGATGGAAAAAACAGTGTCAAGCAGTTTTTATAGCTATATTACATAAAAGTTTCAAACTATTTCCAGTTTACCACCATTTAATACTAACAACCAAACAAATACTAACAACCAAACAGATACTAACAACCAAACAGTTTGTAAATCTCTACACATGCAAGGAGAATGAGGGATCTTAGTAAAAGTGATAGCACAGACCTCATCAGTAGTGGAACCAGGAGTTTTAAGCTCTAGATTTGTTGGGACATCATCAGAATCTTCTTTTTTACTGCTTCGTCTCTCTTGCCTATCCGATGAAGTTCCAACACCTTGTTTGGCTGAAACTTGGGTTCTACTACCCGGCTGGATGGAAGGAGAAACTTCCTGGGTTGATGGCTGCTCAGCTGGAGGATTCGGGGCCACGTACGGAACAAAAGTTGAACACGGGTTGGCGAACATTCCAGGATTAGCACTGCCAAAAAAGGAGTACGGCTGCATAGGAATATGCATAGGCATGGGGGCATAAGAGGGTGCTGAGGCAACAGGAATAGGCATGTGGTACGCATACGAGGATGGATGTGGAAGAACGGAATCCATAGCAACCCATGGATAAGTAGACCCGACTCTCTGTTGACATTGCACGTTAAGTCTATCGATATCCGACTTTAAGGTTGCCTTCTCTTCCCTAAGATCATTCTTCTCTTGCGTCAACTGTTGAGGAAAAGGGGTCAGAGCTTTTTTATGAGATATACATCCTTGTTATCACAATATTACAATTGTAAAAGGGAAGAAACACCTCACGAGCTTCTTCGCTTAAGGCCGCATATTCCGCTTGAAGTTTGTTGACTTCAGCAGTCATATCTGTGAGCATCTGAATCGTATCAGTTAGTATGGTAGCTTTGTCATTCCTCGGCCTATCAGCATCTGCATCATCAAGCCAAGCAGATAAAATTCAACATTATTAGAGTTAAGAAGTTTAGTTTTTATTTGTCATTCCACGCCGTTATTATACGTTTCTGTCATGTTCATAATCCTAAGTATCACAAGTGGACTTTGCTACTAGAGCCAATAAGTCACACCTCATACAGACCAAAGCAACTAACTTCTCAATATAACCAGCTACAATCTTTCCACGGCCAAAGTGGTCAATATTTTACTACGAAGATACAGTATCTGTGGACGCAAAAGCTTCTGCTAGATACTACGAAACATAAAATCTCAAGTTTACCTCTCAAATCTGTAACACTCATAGATCGATTAGGGGTACCATGGATACTTTATTAAGAGTTAATTAAGGGTTACTTGTAAAAGATATATATGGGGGGATTAGAAAAAGCAACTATAAACAGGAAAGGGGGGAAAAAGAAAAACATCAGAAAATTTATACACATTATGTAAGTTCATAATCATTCTGGGAAGGTCACAAGCCTCTTTAATGATTATATCTATTGTAATCCTTCAAGTTACAAGAAAACAATCTATATTTCTATTTTAATCTAGTTTATATAATGACAGCCTTACAATATCACCCAAATCTAACCAATAAAGGATCTTAAGCAAAGCATATTGGGGATTTTCCTTTCTAAAACAACAGAACTTAATACAAATGCCCTTTTTCTAAGCGGAACACTCAACTGTGACAGCTGCAAATAGTGATTCATTACTTCGTTTTCCTTATAGTAGAGAAAAGCTAACGCTAACTTATTACAAGCTCTACCGAATGATTGAGAAGCATAAAAAAGAGGATAAACAGAGTGTGTAATTTACCAAGTGTGTTTCCCAACTCAATGAACTGTTCATTCAGTCGACACCTCCGTTGCTTTTCTCGGCCAGCCTTCTGAAGTTTTCTAGCAGCAGTGGGATCCTCAGAGTCCATATCACAGTTAGCTATTTCAAATTCTGCATTTAGCACCGCAAAACACCAAGATCATTAGTCACACAACATAGCACAACTTGCATATGAAATCTTATTTTTGAAAAGCACGAGGCGTTTCAAGGCAGAACAGGTCCTTGGAGCCCCGAGCTTGTTGTAGGTGAGACGCACTTTTTCACTAAAAAGCTTAAAAATCAATTTCAAAACATAAATATTATATAATACATAAAGACTGAAGATGACTTGGAGGAAAAATTTGGAAAAGGATATGAATGACCTAAACTTACAAATTGATAGGGTAGAAATCAGAATGAATGGAGAAGAAAAGTTAATGTGAACGAACATTGAAACTGACATATTAATTCATGTTGCCGACTGCAATCTTTTGGGATTAAGGCTCTAGCATTGTTGTTATTGTTGAAAGAAAAATGTACAACAGCCTAAAACAAACCAATACATGCTTATCCTAATCCAACTCGCAACTCAACCGTAATATTTTCAAAGACATCGAAGCATTATCAAGTTTATGCTTTATAGTGCCAGACCAAAACACTCACTCCATTTTCAAGGGATTGCCTAGTCAATCTCAGAGTCGATCTTAGTAGACTACAAACGATCATAAGCATCGTGAAAACTGACTAAATATGCACTCATCTGACAGATAATAGAATGCTAGAGTCACACAATTAAAGCAGAGAAATTACTCTTCCCCACTTTAAATGGTAAAATTGAGAAGTTTGTTAGGGTGTCCACAATACTCAAGTCTCTCTAATCAACACCCATGAAATCAATCTCAGTCCCCAAATAAAACAAACAGCATTAACATGAATTTTTAGCCTGATTACAGTTAATAGGCAAATAATTTTTTATGCGAACTCATTTCCAGATATCATGATCCAGATTACAAAGACCCATCAACAATTTCATGACAAAAATCAATTGGGTAAACTTAACATCCAATCATTCGTTCCAGAAGTAAAAAACCCACATGAATTAACAAAATCACAACTACCCAGAAAAGATTACACATTTCAAATTCTAGTAAGATACAACAAAATCCTACCTTTATTTCTTGAGCAATACTAAATACACTCCAAGGTAAGTATAAACTAAAATTTCATACAATTTATCATCATTATTTTAAATAGAAGCAACAAATTCCTAATTAAATGAAAATGAAAGAATGGAGTAAAAAAAATTGACCAGAAGAAGGGTTGGAAGGAAGCGGTAGGTAAACGCCGTCTGAAGGAATAAGATTCATACTTTATGTTTTTCAGATAGTCCTTTTCTGGAGTTTTCAGCGGAGTGGCCAGTGGATATCCAGAAATACCCATCAATCATCATCTGCCGTTAACCCCAGATTCCTCTTTCACTTAGCCTTTGATTGATCCTCAATTTACTACGGCGCTTTCCAAAAGCGTCACAAATTATCGTTTTAGTTAAAAAATAAAAAATTATAAAATTATAAAAAAAAATTAAAAAAAAAAAAATAAGAGTCGTGTATTTTGGACAGTACTTCATTTTCAAGAAAAGAAAATGTTACTTTTAAGTTTAACCCTACTAAGATTGTTTTGGGAAATTTAACTGAGTTTTCGAATTTTATAAGCGGTAGATAAATCATCGTAATCATCATGCTCAGTGTATCCCGCTCACAGAAAATTATGGTCAGGATTTGGGGAGGGAAATAAAAGGCAACTCATACCTTTAAAGGAGAGTTTGGTCAAAGAGTCCCTCGGCTCGAGAAAGGTCTTCAAAGGTCTTCAAAGAGAGAGAAACCTGCAACTTACAAATAGAATAAAAGAAATACGTACAAATAACTAAAAATAAAGATAAAAGTAAAGAAGGAGGTAAAAAGCGATAATTAAATTAAAGGCAATAAACAATAACAAACGATGAATAAAAGGCACGGATTTAGTAATCTAAGCGGTGGATAAATATTTTTTTTAATTTGCATGTTGATTTCAAACTTTTATCTTTTCGTGCGGTAAACAAACGTTGAAGTTTTTTTGTTAAATTTGATACTTAATTCTAAAAGATTTTTAAAAGTGTGCCCCATTAGGATAATCACGACGTTTTGAATTAAAAAATTATTATGATAGTTTATAATAACGTAAATTAAACAAAAACTTTAACCTTTTGTCTATCAAATAAAAAAGTTAAAAAATTATAGTCACCACATAGATAAAAAATATTTGTCCACCGCATGTAGAAGTCAAAAACTCGTGATCACCACATACATAGTCAACGTCTTTATTTTCGTATCTATAGTGTGAGCTATGACAAAAGTAAAGTTTGTTTTGAACTCTAATATAAAAATTAAGTTGTTCAGAGATAAACGAGCTTCACCGCATTGATGTAGTACCTCATACTTAATATGCTTGCTAGATGAGCTAGTTCCGGTATTAGTGACGAGATATGGATCATTGAGTGCCCCGCATGACTCAATGATGTACATATCTCGAACTAGCTTACGCAATACTGTAGAGTTATCAATTTGCAATTTGCCGCAGACACATTTGGCTTCACCGGCCACTGAATCATGAATTATAACACAATAACAAACAAACAATGCCAAAGCCAATCCCAAAAGACTAGATTTGGTCATCTGTACTAATAGATCAGTTCCAAAAAATTGCTGCAACAAAATCCCACTACAGAATTCTAATGAATCACTCTTTAAAACATGACAAAATATTGAATGAGTTTTTCCATTAAGCTAATGTTGGCCAGTACAACTCATAGATGGTAGAAAAAACTCTAATGACAAAGGGTTACATCCTATATAAATATATGATACACATCTTTGTATTAGTCCAAAGACGAAAACCCCAAAATTACAAAAATACGCCTTGTTGAACTGACATAAAAGTTTAGTTCTTTCCTTTGATCAAAATAACAACTGTTAAGTGCTGAAGCCTATACTGTGTACTAGAGGAAAAACGAGATTTACTTCTGGATCTCTGGCTGCAGGTTGCATTCCAAATTGCCAGAATTCATAAAAATAATTCAAAATGCAATGTAAACCCACTCAATTTGTATAGTTTGCCAAGATTATATGAACTCGCCTCAAATCTGCACTTCTGTGTATAGCTGTGATGACCTGACAGCCTCAAATTTACTTGCTGACACTTCCTTCAAGTCGGTCAATGACAGCTCCAACACCAGTCCTGACTTCGCCCTTCTCGTTAATTGGAGGATGAGCAGTGAGCCTTTCCTCGTTTGCTTTTTCAACCAGCTTCAAATGGGCCCAACCTGCATTAGAAGTTCTTGTCAATCACTACTAAACAATGCAAAACCAGAGATGCGATCATGAAAACAATGGGCACACAAAGAATTAACTAGAAGCATCATTACCAAGAGGAAAACAGAATGTTGCCCCCAAAATTGAACCCATCATGACATTCCTGGCTCGCCAGAAAAGAGATCCTGGCACTGAAATGTTTTAAAGTTGTTAATTAACAATAACAGCAGATTAAAGGCACCGGGACCATAAGCTAAAGCAGACAAAACTTCGAATTCAAAAGTCTTCGTTCAGCTATGTTCTACAAATGCAACTGCAACTGGAAACTAAATACACGCAGAATTTCAAAACCAAATTCAGCAAGATTCTAACAGAGAATTCCTAAAACCAAGCCCCATGGAGATACTCACATGAGCTTTATATGAAACATTGGCTAAAACATACGAGTAAGATTCAACATTCTTAGCACTGGTTGTCTCAAAAATACCATGAGGTGAAAATGCATAAAACAACAGTGAACAAACTATATTATATTAATACAATCAAGGTTACTACTATAATGGACTAATGTAGTATATATACAGCAGACATTTAAGATTTTCGGTCTTACTTATCAGACCAAAAGTTGCAGCAGTAGCAGAACCAGCAGCAGCAATGTTATACACATCATGAACTCCTCGTTTCTCGGCAAACAGATTCTGTAGACCATAAAATGCAGCAGTAAACATCCCGAGACGCACTCCCCCGATCAGAGATCCACGAGTGACTCTATAAAACCTCTTCTCCATAGCATCTCTCATCAACCGATATTGCTCACGTTTGTCTGGGGTACTACCAAGCTTCAAAGTCACTTCGGCATCCTTGCTCTGAAGCATGTCAATAAGATCTTTGTTAAAATATAACGTGTTAAATGAAACAGAGTGGTGTTAATTTTGAACATAAAACTTACAGCAGATGCAGATGCTTCCTTGCTGCCTCCATATAGCATTCCAGCAAATATCCCCATGACAGTAGCTGTTCCCCAATTGACAGTACCAGCTAATTTTGAAGTATGCTGAACAAACCAAAATCCTATATAAGAACATGAACTACCAAAAACGGAATAACAAAATCCCCCAATTAAAAAAGAAGCTTTTTCTCTTCCAAATACCCCAAAGAAGGTTCAAGAATCAGTGACGGTGGTGGTCAGCATCTACAGTCAGAGAACTAGGAAAAGGTTGGAAAGCACCGTGCTTGCTTATTTAACAAATACTCTCTCCAGTTTCCATCCAGAATACCACCCTCTTACAAAACTCATGTCATTCCTATGCACTCCACATCACTTGGGCATTTATCCAAAAGAGTTTTTCATTATTACTAGATAAAGCAAAGTATTACATAAATTATAAATAAGTACATATGCCTTTACGCTCTTCAAATGCCTTTTGCGAACTGCATTAAGCCATTAATTATTTAACAAGCATCAAGAAGTCAAAGGATAGGCCTACAGAGAATTAGCACTCGATGCTCTTAGTTATCTTCTCTTGTATTCATCCTATGGATTAATTCTAATTCTATGCTCATGCTCTTTCCATGAGGAAGATTTTCCCTTGACGGTGAAATAATGGCTACCAAATTAATATATATTAAACTTCCTTAAAAGCTCCCTAAACATAGGTTTAAGAAGCTTTGTGTTTTCACGAGTTCAAACTTTGCACAACCACAAAAGGTCACATCATCAAGAGCACTAGACAAAATTTCTAAATTCAGAAACTTTTTAAACAGTAACCAGATGACCTAATCTATCCTCTAAATCAGAGGCATGTTCTTTCAAACTCAAAGATTGGCTCGATTATAACAAGTTCAGTTCAGTTTAATTCACGTTTTCCATAACTTTCACTCTTAAAATTCATCTTTTCCAAGTTTAGTTGAGCTAAGCTCAACTTAGTTCTAACAAGTTCAATTCATCCCAATATAGCATTAAATAACTAATATTCACGATGGAGAGAGTAATTCAAGATCCATTTGTTACATTTGTTATCAAGCACAAAATGTCACCATACTCAACCATAACACAAGTTTCCATTCAATCCATAAATACAATAAGTAGTACAACTCAATTTAGAAAGTATGGACAATGTTATAATCGAAAAATGTCAAATTGTTAATATTCCGAGACCCTATTAAAACTTAGATGGTATCCCAATATAACTGAAAAGATCAGCATAAATCAATACACTTCACTAATCCTTATTACTTTCACAAATCCTTAAATTAAACTTTCAATATGTCATCCAATAAATTCTTCATAAACATGATAGATATTAGGAACTCAAAATATATTTCATGGTTGGTTTTGGGCATTTGCAAGGTCCTCGAACACTCAAGGTCTCCTTAGGACCTGAAATATTAGTTTAATTACTTATTTTCAGGCCTTCAAAGTGCATAAATGTAAACTAAACAAGGCATGAATCCTTATTAACACAAGCTTAATAGTTTTGGGTTTGTATAATAATTAAAATTCCATTAGAGCAATTTAGCTAACAAATATCATTTGACTGCAAATTCTCGAAAACAAAATGCAAAGAGAACAGCGTGAAGAAAACCCAAGAATTTAAAATTAACATAAACCCAAATATAAATATCAAAACAGAAGATTAGTAAGTACTAAAGCTAGTAGAAATGAATAATCATTAACTTACAGTTGAAACAGATTCTTCTGGATTTTCAGCCTCTCCCTTTTCAGTGTCTCCCATTTTTCTTAAAGCGGATTCTAATCAATGGCGGATCCAGAAAAAAAATAAAATGATGTCAATAATTGAATTGTAAGTTGTCGAAAAAATACATTCCACAACATTATAATTAAGACAATTATCATTTATCCATACACGCATATATATATCCATACATGCTTCAATAGCGCCTTCCTTAATGATTGTTTACACCTCCAATAAATGATTAAATTTCAACAAATTAAATATGAAACCCTAAATTTATAAAGTCACCACCAATTAAGCCAAAAAAACCCTAAATTGATTAGCAAATGTAGTTCGGGTATTGTATAATCATCAATCATGAATCAACAAACAATGTTTAAACAATTAACATTCAAACAAATCTATAACAATTGCACAATTTTACGGAAAGAAAGAAAATGAAAAAAAAATTACATGAATGGATATCGGTGCAGTCGGCGGCAGGTTGACGGTTGCTGGAGTGGCGGCAGACCGCAGACGTTTCCTAGAGTGGCGTTGCTGGCGAGTGAGTGACTGGTGATTTTGCTGGCCGATGTTATTGCCTAGGTTTTTGCTGGTTGACGGTTTTTGAAGGAGAAGGGCAAAGTGGAGAAGCTTGAGGGTCAGTAAAGATTAGAGTCTATGATTGATTGCAAGTAAACTAGAAATGATGTTCTAATGCTCATGATAACAGGAAATTCAAAGTTTATACAAGAAATGAAATAGAAAAGAGTAAAGAGGAAAATATATGAATATATTAGAAGCAAGAAGGGAAAATGGCGAATTAAAAAAGTGATCTTACGACCGCCATAGTTAACTTTAAGAGAGGCTTTCTGCGAGGATTTTCAATTGAAAGCTGATGTTACTGTTTGGTTGCAGTTCAGGAAGAAATGTTTGGAAAAACGGGTTAACAAGCCCAAACTAACGGCTTTTGGATCGATGTATGTGAAAATTTGAAATAAATGAGATTATTTATCCACTTAATTCCAATTATAAGATTCGGAAAAACTTATGTCCCAAAATAAGCTTCCGTACGTTCAAGCCTAGCCTCGGGTAAGTCGCTGTTACTAACAGCGAATAAGGGGAAATGAAAAAAAATTAAAAAGTTGAAAGTCGTTGTTACTAACAGCGACTTAAGGAGTTGACGCTGTTACTAACAACGACTATCAGGTTTTTATTTTATTTTTTTTTTAATTTAAAAACTAAACTAGCCGTTGTTAATTAGAAAAATAGCCGTTAGGAATGTGAAAATAGCCGTTGTAATGTTGTTGTATAAATAGGTCCATCATTTCTCATACTTCATTTTATCCATTCTACATCATTCTTCTTCTTTTCAATCAATTGTTAAAGGTAACATAAGGTATTTTGTTAGTTTTATTATTGTAAATGTAAATATTATTTTTGAAAGTTCACTTACGTTACTCTATTATATGTATTATGTAGATGTCAAAGGAGCATTGTATTGAAGAGCTTTGTGATTGTGGTTATGAAGTTGAGATTAATACTGATTGGAGCGACTTCGATTCAGGGCGTGAATTTGTTGCTTGCCCTTTCTACTTGGCTGACGGATTAGGATGCACATACTTTCGCTGGATTGCTCCGGAGGGTACAAAATGGCAGAGAGACTTAATTATACGGCTTAAGAAGGAAAAACAAGAGCTTAAAGATGAGGTATTTAATCTAAAGAGACAAATGGATAATATGGCACATAGGAAAGAAGAGACTGAAAGAATTATGAGAAAGTTAAATAAGCCTTCTTAGTTACGGACGTTAGTTTAACTTAATGCATGAAGTATGTAATTGGATTTGAATTTGTTGAACTTGCTTGAAATTGTGTTGAATGTTGGATAGCAACATCCTTATTTGAATATGATTGTATGTTTGTTTTTGATTAAATTCATGCTGCATTGTTCGCGGAATGATTCAACGCCCAAAAGTCTGAGTAGTTAACATCAATTCACTCATAATAAACGTGTGATACTACGGTAAAAATATAAACATCTACATATATGTTACAATTTTCACAGAAAAGACAAACAGTTACAATTGAGTATGTACAAATGTTCAATAATTACAAAACTATTGTAATGCTAATCCTTGAATACTCCCACATTGCATCTATAGCCTCCTCATCCTCAACCGGAAAAGCTAACAAATCTCCACTCAAATTGTATTTAAAACTTAAATTAACAGTACTTCTTGTAGTGTCAATGCCAATCCTAGAGCATATAAAATGTTTAAATTCATTCAAATCCATGTATGAGTTGCATGCAAACAGTTTACGTTTTCCCCCAACATACTTAACATTATTACTAGTTGATCGAATTGAACCATTCCAAAAGCATACAACAGTCACACGAAATGAAGCCATTTCTACAACAACACATAAAAAATCAACATCACCATCAAGTTCATAAATATATGACCACTATACATTTTACATTCAACAACAAATTCTGGAACAAACTTTTAAAAATGAGGATCAATGTAAATAACAACTACATTTGACATAATCGTAGAGCTTAAGTGTAAATGCCCACTACACATGACATACAGTTTAAAATCACCACCAAATGAAAAAATTTATAATAAAAACGAACCTCAATTAGCTGTAGATCAAGAAGAATTACTTAATTGCAAGCTTGTCAACTTACATTAATGTGAAAATTGATTAAAACACAACAAACCCTAATTTTTCGAATATTGAAAAAAAACACAAAAAAAATTACCTTAGGTCGATCTAGGAAGACTACAAACACTAATTACTGGTACAAACTTGAAATTTGATGACTTTAGTTGAAGGATTGAAGTTTCTTACAAGGTTGGAATGAAGAAGGAGAAATCGTAGGGATTGCAAATGAAAAACAAAATCGCGAAATGAACTGAGGAAGAAGATCTCTGGAAAATTAAAAACTTGATAGTCGCTGTTACTAATAGCGACTTAAGGAGTTGACTGGTCAACTCCTTAAGTCGCTGTTAGTAACAGCGACTTTCAACTTTTAAATTTTTTTTTCCCCCTTATTCGCTGTTAGTAACAGCGACATACCCGAGGCTAGGCTTGGACGTACGAAAGCTTATTTTGGGACATAAGTTTTCCCGAATCTTATAATTGGAATTAAGTAGATAAATAATCTCATTTATTTCAAATTTTCGATGTATGTTAGGACAAACCCAAATGGAGATGGCCATTAACAAACAATACAATGAAAATTTGAATAAATTAAAAAATCAAAAAATCTCAAAAATAACGTCCGAAAATTTTTAGTTCCCATTATGAACAATCTAAGATCAGGGTTTGTTCGTTGTTATTGACTACGAACAAGAGAAGAAAAATTACCACAATTTTGGTTGTTTTTAATTCTTACTAATAGGGAACAAAAAGCACGTAATGAAATAATGTTTAAAGGAACAAAAAATCACATATTTGTTCGTGATTGATAACAGCAAACTAACATTTTTATTTTTTTTCCTTTCAAACGCTATGATATTGTTTTGCTTTTGTTCGTTTACAGTGACAACGAACAAACAATTTTGACTTTTTTAATCAGTGTATTTGTTGGATGTTAATAATAGCAAACAAGTACCTGACCTCAGCTATGGTATAGAGACGCTTATTTTTGGAATTTAAATTTTCCGAATCTTATTTTTTAGAATAATTTTTTTTAAATGGTTTTTTTTTTCAAATTTTTACAATTCACCAAACCACTAAAAACTTCTAAAAAAAAACACTTAGATGGTCCATTATTAGTTCGTAAGTTATGCATAGATATAATTCTTAACAATTCGGTAGTATTTTTTTGTTGTATCAAGATTCAAGTGTAAGGTTCTAGATTTCCATGTATAATAGTAAAACTAAAACCTTTAATTATAAACTCAAATCACAATTTTTAGCAATTAGTATACATGACACTTTTTCAAAATATTAAATTTTTTTAATAAAATAATCGGGTCAAACACTGAAATATGTTATCTAGTCCAATATAGATATTGTAGAAAATCTAAATTAATCACGGTTATTTGTAAATCACATAAAAAGAAAAAAGAAAAATTAATAAAATAATCAAAACAAAAGAAGAAAAACAAAATCATTAAAGTTATAAATCGATAGATACAATTGATACCTATAATTGATTTACCAATTTGATAAATCATCGTTATTTACCTAATAAATCTCATTAATATTGTACGAGTCCGTAAGTAACATAGAATCGAAACATTCATATGACTTTGAAGAGAAGGGTAGTGAGTAGTAGTGGCCAAGACATGCTCCTCATGTAATGTGCACCTTCTTTTCTTGCATATGACTTGCAGCCTTCCAACTAAGCTTTAGAATTTATAGCTAGTCTATCATGTACTCTTTGTATTCATTGAATTGATGTAACAAAAGTATTATAGTATTTAAAAATGTTTAAATGTAATATTATTTCCAATTTTTTACAAAATGAATATATATTTTACCGTAAAAAGTCAATGATAACATCATCATATCAAATTGGAGGAAATTTTTTAACTATAATGCAATTTAATAGTTAGTTATAAAATTTTATTATTATTATTTCAAATAGGGATATTCTATACAGTAGACACTAACTATTGTAAAAGGTGAGTAGTAACAATTTTTAAAATGTTTTTCACAAAATAGTACTCAACTGTTGAACAATTAACTACAGTAACGTTATGAGGGGAAAAACGTTTATTTTCCATAAAGTTAAGAAATTATCATTTCTATCTTCTTCCTCCTCCTACATTATTCCTCTTCTTCCTCTTCATCCTTAAACTATGTCTTCAAGAACCATGTCTTCAAACTACAAATTGATTGAAGCAATGAAATTGTCAGTCAATTAAAATAAGAGAGTACAAACTTCACCAAAAGGGAATAATCCTTTTTTCTTCCACAAGACACAAAATTGCTCAAAACTAAAGATCTAAAAAGTGACTAATTATATTAATAAGAAGAAAATAATAGACAAAATTTTTCCTTTTGTCTATTTTCTTTTTTTTTCCACCTACTTTTTCAAAAATCCACTATTACTAAAAACTTGGAATCAAATTCGAACCGTATTAAAAGAGAAAGAAAAAACCCATTTTATTCAGATAATCAAATAAAACAGATTGAGATTCAATTATAACGTTAGATGTTTAAAGTTCAATCCTACAACAAAAGATTCATAATGCGTTGTTTGATTTATTAACATGCAATTTATTGATGAGTATATGGAATTTGAAGACTATTTAAGGATGAAGAGGAAGAAGAAGAAGAATGGAGGAGGAAGAAGACATGGGCAAAATTATAATTTCTCAACTTAACGGAAAATAAATGTTTTTCCCCTCATAATGCTATTGTAGTTAATTGTTCATAGTTGAGTGTTATTTTGTAGAAAACATCTTAAGAATTGCCACTATTCGCCTTTTGTAATAGTAGGTGTCTACCATATAGAATATCCATTTCAAATAAAATGTAAAAGTCGATATAAATTAATTACTCATAACATTATACTTACTGCATGATTGTATATACTCCCTCCGTTCTTAATTTGTTTTTTCCATTTACATTTTGCACGATTTTCAAATATAATTATAAAATCTTAATATGTCTACACACGCATCATAAAAGATAATAAAACATATAGTAGTATACAATAAAAAAATTATTAATTAAACGAATCTAACAAATTATCAATTCTCACATGGTGTATTTTATTTTCATATATCTGTCAAAAACCTTGGTCAAAATTTTCCGTAAGTTGACATATTCTAATTGGTCACACTTGGAAAAATCTTGGATAGAATAATTTTCATAACATAAGCATACTAATATGTCTTTGCCAATCGTAAAATATAAATATTTGTATAAATAAACTATGCACTTAAATATTAGGACAAAGTTGAGGTCGAAATCGGAGTCATAGTAGGGTTAGAATTGATTCAGGTAGAATTATCAAATTTTTTTGAAATCCACCTTCAACCCGACTCCGATTAGGAGTCAGATTATATTAGCAGTCTTAAAGTCAAATTTTTTCCCTCAAATTTAATTTATTTTCCCCTTAGATCGAGCCTGATTCATATCTAATTATCATCCCTAAAGACACCCCTTTCAATCTCACTTCACTTTTGCCACTACTTCCTTTGTTACATTCAATAATCTGCTTTTTTATAGGTGTTATACTGTTATTAGTTGATTATAAAATTATATGATAAAATATAAATTATTGAAAGAAACATGAAAATAAAATAAATGATTAAATAAGTTTGTAAATAAAATAAAAAAATGTAACAATGTTAAGAAAATTATCAGAAAATTATAAATTAGTTTAATACTTTAATTGTTAACATTTTTCATTTCACCTTCTAACATAAATTTAATTTCATTATAAAAATTTAGTTATTTTTTACAATATTTTCTAGCCAAGTAGCCAACATCAAATTAAAAAATTAACAAATTAATTAACATGAAGTACAATAAATTACAGCAAACTAATTGGACAGAGTGGTAAACTGGTTACTAAACGGAGAGTACACATGATTGGAAATTAATTTCCAACTCCCTTTTCCACCATAAATAAAACAAAATCTCTCCCATCCTCTTGACTTTCACAATCTTTCCTTCTTCCAACAATTTCCCCAAACTCTCTTTCTAACAATGTCGATTAGGGTTTTCATCCTCGCTTTACTCCTCATCGCATCGCCCTTCCTTCAAGGTACTCCTCTTCCTCTATCTTTGTCATCGGATCTCAATCAAAATTCATGCTTGTACTGTAGTTGATCAATAGAAACATTTTTTGTTTCGAATTTACTGCATGCATGGATCTATGCTAATAACATTCTAATCCTTTTTGGCGATCCAATTTCGTTTCATACTGCCTAATATTTTCAATTTTAAGTTGGATCTGCATGTGTTGTATTTATTGACTCACCATTTTTGGTTCTTTGATTATTGAATTGAAATAATTCTGAATTGTTTGGTTCATTCTGACTAGTCGCAAAATGTCAATCGGATTCAACGCCCGAAACCGAAACTGTTGTTGATTCAACAACTGATGAAAGCAGTGATCTTGGAATTGTCAATGATGATACTCAAATTTATGGTGATGGGAGTTTAGTCTCCGCTCCCGGTGTTGAGACAGTTTGTGTTTTCCCTAAGAATAGTGGGAGAGGTACGAAATGTTGTTTGGTTTGTTGTTTCTAATTTGAATTTAGATCTTGCAGTACAAATTAGGGGTTTCAGTACCTGCTACACTTGGTTCTTTCCTTATGTGAGAGCTTTATTGCTCAAACATGTTGTGGGTATTCAATTATGGAGGAGGTGTGATTGTGTGTTATGGGTTTTTGGTGGTTAACTACGTTATAAGATTGTGAATTGTTGGTTTTGTAGTTGTTCCGGCTGGCGAAGAGACAGAGGTTCTTGTTGGAATCAAATATGATGGTAATTTCCTTTGATTTTACTCTTTTTCTTTGTTTTTTTACTAGGTTGAGGTTGGGCTGAATGTTGTAGTCGCTCTTTATGTTGGATGTATCATGTATTTGGTGTTTTTAGACCTTTTTGGTGTATGCTGCTAGATTTTCTTTGTTTTTGGATATTGGGGAAAGTTTCTATTTGGTACTTGAAATTGTGTGTTGATTTGTATCTCTGAAAACTTTACTTATGGTTTGAGCTTGCTTAGGTTAATTGCGTTATGAGAAATGGAAGAGATTATTGTGTGAATGCCGTATTTTCGAACTCAACCATACTAGTGTGGTCCTGATGCCTGATATCATGGTGGTGAAACATGGTTTACTTTTCACTCAAATAGAAAACTTCCGTATTTTCATCGTTACATCATTCTCTGTGTAATAAGAAAAACTTGACAGTGGACGTTGTTTGAGAATTTTCCAACTTGTGAGTTGAGCATATTTGGTGTGATGTGGAAGTGTGGCTACTATTTTGGGTTTTCCAAATTCGGAAGAACTGCATTTTCCTTCTCTTTTACCATGAGATTATTAGAAAACATTGTCTATGTAATGAGAAAAACTTGACAGTGGAGATTGTTTGAGAGTGTTCCAACTTGTGAGTTGGGCATATTTGGTGTGATGTGAAAGTGTGGCTACTATTTTGGCTTTTCCAAATTCGAAAGAATTGCATTTTTCTTCTTTTTTACCATAAGATTATTAGAAAACATGTTTGTCATGAGTCTATGATTTTGACATAATACTTGGATACTATAGGTTGGTGATGGACTAAAGTTGTATTGAATTAATGATTTAGTGTTTTTGCATGGTCATTGGTTGAATTTTGATCTCACCCAGTAAAACATCTATATCTTACCGTACTATGATTTATTTTTACAGGGGAGGCTAGCATCAACGTTGTTGCCCTTCAGGCCAGTGTTCATCTCCCATTTGACCATCGTATGCTGGTCCAAAATCTTACTGCACAGGTAGTTAGGTTAATTTTAATTTCCTTTGACCATGGCCAGTACAAATAGCTAGCTTCCTATATGAATTACATGTTTCTATTCTTTTTCACCCGTCATACTTGCTCCATCACTGCACCATCTATGTATATGTTGATGTTTGGAACAGTTAAACTTATTAAAGAAACCAATAGAGCTGTTGATCTTAGTTGTCGACTTTTATGAAGGCGCTCCGTGCTTCAAACTTTTGTAATCCGTAAATGTTTGATTTATCATATTTATATCTGATTGTTTTGACTATTTTCTGAGATAAAGGAACTGTCTGTTAGAGTGTTTATAATATATAATTGATGCCTTATATGAAATTTATTATGCTGTCTTTTGAATATCTGCTATGTTTTCATGCTGTAGCAAGGTTTGTTCAATTGAATATTTAATGCCATTCCAAGGATTCGTGTTTGCATCTATGTTGATAACCTACTTATGCTATACTTTCTTTTGGTACCATCTATGTTTTATTGATATCTTTTGACTAATTTCTTACCTTCATGATATGTTTCACTTATGTGTTGGGAAGAGGGATGGTTAACGGGGCTGGGCTGTTTCATTATGGAATAAGCGAGAGAAAGCTACTATTGTCTTTTGAATTTTATTGGTAAAAAAGTGTCAAACTTGAAACTGATGGCAGTAAAATACTTATGCATAAGTTATTGACTCTAGTCATGTTTCTCTTGAAATTATTGATTTGCGAAGTGTTGAGTAAAGTTTGCTCAGGGAGGGAGTTACTTTTGATCTGCGAACAGGAAATGTTTACTACTTGGTACAGAATTACTGTAATGTTTTACTTATGTATCCGTCTAGGACTAGGAGTAGTAGATGTCTATGTTTAAAACAAACCCAACTAAATTATAGTATGAAACAAGCATTTGGGGACCACTGAACAAAGAATTGAGACCATACCCTCTAAGGCGTATTAAATTGTGGACCATCTGTGTAATAGAAAATTGCACATTTTAAATTGAGAAAAATGTGCTTTTTAATGTCCCAATTTTGGTGCTTAAATTTTGTCCAGAGGTGTGCATCAAAATGAAAAATGACAAATTTGAGCCGTCGCCATATCTCTCCTTAGCTAAAGTAAATCAGGCAAGTAAAATGTGAGCTGTGAATCAGCTTAGGAAAATGAATATGCATGCATTGGTCATTCATGAAATTAGTTGTGTTCTGTAGCAGGTGTACATTTTTACATGTGGAGTGATGATTTTGTTATATTTCTAATCTTTTTTAATTTGTGCAAGTAGGTCCATTACAGATGAGCTTGTACAAATTTGCTATAACTTATTTTGCTGTTGATTCGAAGTTTATATTAATAAGCTGTTTACGTTGAATTTCCTGTTATTCTTTTGCATGTTAATCTACTGTCCAGAACCTGGTAGTTTGTCTAGGAGATCGTCAGGATTTTTTTTGCTCTAGTTTGCTACCCATATTTTGTTACCATGGTTCTTTTCCACTTCATGTTAGGTATTTAACAATGCCTCAGTTCCTCCATCAGCTCAAGCCACTTTCCCCTACATATTTGCTGTCAGCAAATACTTGCAGGTATTTTAAGTGACAATTTTACTTTAAAGTTTCAAGTCATCCTTCTTTTTATCAAGTACGCTTGCTTGTAGAATTCCATTACAGGAAATAGTCATTTTGTGGCTAAGAAATTAATGGTAAGACGATTCTTTTGCAGCCCGGATCATTTGACCTTGTTGGCACAATTGTCTATGAGATTGACAAGACTCCTTATCAGAGCACTTTCTACAACGGTACTATTGAAGTTGTTGAGGCCAGTGGATTCTTGACCATTGAGACTGTTTTCTTGGTTATGCTTGCTATTGCCCTTGTTGCTGCTCTTGGTTTGTGGATTCACGGTCAATTACAACGCTTTTCAAAGGTAAATTCTTTTTAATGTGTTCGACTGTTCGTATCTTTTTTTTCACAACTGATGCTTTGCTCCGTTCTGTCACATTATGCTGATTTTTTGTAAATCTTTCTCTCATCTTTTTTTCCACCCAACCTTACCTTTCTTTCACCCGTAGTCATATACTCGTGCTTGTATTCTTTTGTGATGCGACTTTGGTTTCGAACGTGCTTACAATCTTTACTTATATAATCCTTATGGACATGTGACGCAGAAATCTAAGAAGGCACCTAAGGTGGAAGTTGGAACTCGTTCAACTGACTCTTCAACGGATGAATGGCTCCAGGTACATTGTTACTAATCATGGTATTCTCATGGGTTGCATGAATGACAGCTAATTAACTTTTTATCCACTTGGCTTGTACAGGGAACCGCATACACCCAATCACAAGCCAACAAGCTAAAGAAAAAGAAGTGAAATGGCCTGACATGGGTGCAAAGACCTGTTGTCCATTGTAGTCTAATGTAACTCATCGGCTTTTAATTTTGTTAGAGCAGAAGAGACTACTTTTTCTAATGTAGAATGTCCATGGAACCCAAAATTGTGATCTTTTTTTGCGAGTTAGTCGATAATGAATTTCTTTATCTCTCCCATCATAACTCATCTTACAAATCTTACAGTTCCAAATATAAGGATTCTTTTTGAAAGTTTGCTTCTTTTTTTTGACAATTTAACTGCTATTTCTGACTCTTTAGAGTAGTATTTGATTTCTATTCTAGTCTTATGAGTGGAGTTGGATCTGCAAATGAAATGGAGAAGTTTTACGCCATGTTTGGATAATAATTTAAAGTGCTAATTTAAAGTGCTTTATATCATTGATTTTTTTATCATTTGAGTCAAATTATTTTGATAAGACTTGCATTTTGTTGATTAATTATAAAATGAGTACATCTGATTTTGTAATTAATTGCATCATTGCGCTTTTATAAAATTTGTACTAACTTGTTGAATGATCTTTTTGTGCAATGGAATTAGTTGTTGGAATTTTCAATTACGTCAAAGTTGAAATACTTGAATTCAATTACATTGTAAAGCAAATTCAATTAAACCCTCACAAGTCACACTTACGATTGAATTACTTGAACAATGTTTAATTGAAAATTAAAATTTTCAAATATAATACTTCTTTAATTCATTAAAGTTGCTCCTACCAAAAATCTTTACGGAAATTAAGAAAAATAGAATATTTTGGATTGTAGATATATATTATTTCTATTGAATAATAAATTTGATGGACAAAAGTGAGGACCTAAGCATTTTAAAAATATTAAAACAGAATTAGTAGAAAAAACATGAGGACTATAATTATTAAAAAATATATTGATAAATTTAGTGGAAAACATGGTGAGATTCCAAGTAATATGAAAATGTTAAAATAAAGTAAGTGAAAAATATACAAAGACAATAAAAATTAGGGAAATTATCAATGGTACCCATGTGTTTTTTCGAATGTCAATTGTACCCCCAGCATATCATGCTAATTACAAAAGTGACACTTTTTAAGTTTTTTCCGTTATCTTACCGTTAATTTTTGAATTTGACCTAATCATGGTTAGTTTTTTATTGCTTATATACCCAGGTGCAGGTGCATCCATTTTCAAACATACGTTTCTTCTTCTTCTCTTTTCCCTTTCCTCTTCCTTCTCTCCATCCATGGCTGCTTCTTCAAGATACTCATCATTTTGCGGTAAGGTTTATTCCAATACTTCTAGAAGACCACTTGGAAGCCCTGACCCTAATTCTATTGAAGTTGGTGATAGCTGGGTAAGGTTGAAGAAATGCTATTATGACCCAACAAAGTTCTATGATGTTAGGGTGTCGGATCCAATAAACAATCTGGGAAGAATCTATTACAAATGTATTTCGTGCCAAGCGTTTAAATGGGGTTATGATGCGGATTTGAAGGAAAACCTTGATGAAGCTGCACATCCAGAGGTTCAAGGAGTTGCTCCTGTAATGATGAATGGGGAACAGTTTGCTGAACTCAAAGCTTACTTAAGGTTGTTGTTTTCATGAAATTTATTGTAATGTTTTACCTATTGTTGTTAGTTCTTGCCATTGTAAAGTCAGATTACAAGCGTTGAAATGGTTTCTATGTAAGCTTAGGTATTATGTATTTTGCAATGTAAACTTCTTGACTTGAAGCTATGAAATGCTATCTATTTCAAATTGTGCTTTGTACTTTATCATTCATTCCAAATTACAAGTTCATTACAAAATAATTTGGATCCATATGTATACCAAGCTACTGTTCATTACAAAAGAGGATTAAGATCTAAATTCATACAAAATGCTCCTAGAGCTTAGTAATTACAATCACAAAAGATATTCATAACAGTCATTCAGTCAAAAGTTAGTAATTACAATCACATAACAACATTACGATATGTCTTGCCCTTTCTCTTCTTTAATGCCTTCTGCTTTGGGACTGACTTTCCCTTGCTCTTGGAAGTTGATACTTCATCACTCTTTCTTGTTGCCCCTCCCTTGCAAGTGGCCTTGTTGTGACCAAAATCTCCACACTTCCCACATTTTACTTTCTTGCTCCTCTCTCCCTTCCTCTCTTCATCATCACTTCTCTTTCTGTTCCTACAAGGCCTACCAACACCTCTTTTAATGACAGGAGGTAGTGTAGTAGGGTGCTTATGTAACACCCGAATTTCCTCCCTTCCTTCGCGATTTCTGGTTTCCTGTAACACCCCTGAATTTCCAACCCCTTAAACGAAACCAGAAATCGTGAAGGAAGGGAGGAAATTCGGGGTTGTTACAGCTTAGTAGCTGGTCACTTATCTTGGTCAGGGATTGGTTTAATGCTGTGACCATAGGCCAACTTATATTTTTGCACTGAATACCATTCATGAATAAAAGACTGTGGATCTAGACCTTCATGAAAAATCGCTCTCATTCCATGCCTACATAGTATGCCGGTGAGTTGCCACACATTCAAAGGCATGTGTGTTGGTTCAAATTCACTGAAAGTGTTGATTTACCTTCCATGACCTCATACTCCTCTGGACCAGACATGAAAGCTCTGCAAGACCTACTCTCATTGCGCAACATTTAAACTCTCTTCACAATGTTAGGACATAACCTCTCCCAATCTTCATACTTCTGCCTCCTTGCAACTAACCTAACCATTGTGACTCTTCTAATTTCCTCTAACGAAGTTAAAACTAGCTTGTACCTGTTAGTAGGGGTGTTCAAAACCGGATACCGGGTCGACCCGGTTCCGAAAAACCGGGTACCCGGTTTTCCGGATACTTAAAATTTTGTTCCGGATCCGATCCGGTTTAACCGGGTACCCGGAATTCGGGTACCCGGTTTAAACCGGATCGGATACCGGATACCCGATTTTGTTAAAAACTTTAATTTTTTTTTCCTTATTTCTTTTAACATTTTTTTTATATAATTCAAATACTAAATGGGGGTTTTGCATAATTGAATTACCCAATTGCAATTATTAGCAGATAATTAATTAATTTGAATTGATTCAAGTCATTATCATCAGAAAGTTTCAAGTCAACCTTGAAGATTGATTCAAGCAAAAGATAAACAAGAGGCTTTACTTAAATTAATCACTATAAGTACTATAACAATTAAAGGCTAATCAAGAACAAAATAAAAGAAAATAACAACTTTTTAATCGATAATTTCATAAATTCCCAACAAAATTAAAACTTTTTTGTTCTAATTAGTGTTAAAATCAATAACAATTAAGTTTGAATTAAATCAAAGCTTTTGATACTCTAATTACATGAATTAATCATTAAAACAAGTGTAATCAAGAACAAAATCAAAGAAAACTTTAATCATCAATTTCATAAATTCATCACAAAATCAAAACTTTTTGCTGTAATTAGTATCATAATCAATTAGCAAAGTAGGTAAAGATCTACAAACAAAATTGTACAATAATCCACTACCCAATATCGCCAAGTACTGTACAACAATGACACACCATTTGATTTTTCATTCTACCATATTTTAACTGAAGATTACCAGCTAAACCTCTGTGAAAATGGCGAAAACCGCGAACTAAATAAATCTCTGTGACAAAATCGAAAATGGAAAAAAAAACATTAAATAAGTACCAAAAAAATAAAATCAGGTTTGTTTCGAATTAAGAAGATCTGGAGAAGAAGAAGAAGAAGAATGGTGATGAACTAAAAGAATTATGATGAACTGAAAGAAACTTACCCAATTAAAAACGGTGAAGAAGAAGAATGGCAGTGGTATAGATTCTTGTCGATGTCTCATCGTGAATGGTGAAGAAGAAGCAAGATGACGGGAGCAAGATTGAAGAAGATGGGAGTCTGCTTGAAGAAGAAGATTCAAGAAGAAGCAAGATGAGTAGAAATGCAGATGACGGCTAGCAACAGTAGCAAGAATGAAGACAGTGATTTCCAAAGGCCCAAGTTAGATTTAGCCAATTTAGGGTTTTCAAACTTTTCAAAATAAATTTATAAAAAAAAAAAAAAAAAAAACGGATACCGGGTACCCGATTTCCAAAATTCGCGATCCGTATCCGACCCGAATACCCGGTTTTAAAACCGGGTACCCGACCCGAATTATCCGAATTTGGTAAACCGGGTAATTTACCCGGTTTTAAAAATCGGATACCGGGTATTTCGGATCGGGTTTTCCAAACCGGATATTTTTGAACACCCCTACCTGTTAGTTCCCAGGGTTGCACTGAAGCTTTCCACAAAATTTGTCTTATTAATGTCACATTTCAGTTCAGGATCAAACTTGTGTTTTGTCCATCTCTCCTATGGCCCTAAGTTAGCACCATATTCTAGCCTCATGCTTGTTTTTCTCTATCTCATTCATGACCTTTGCAAAAGTGAAGGTTGAGAATGCCCCACATGCTAGCCAAAACAATTGCCATAACTTAGGTCCAACAAAAGGCTTCTTCCAATTAGCACTAAGGTGTTTGCAACAGTTGCTTCTTTGCACCTTAGGCCACAAATCATTGAGAGCCTTGTCAATTCCCTGCATTTGAAAACAACATAGTAAGATTAGGTTTAGAAGATGATGTATAATCAATGTAATGCTAATTAACAAGTGTACATACCTTCTGCCTGTCAGATATACTGCACCAGTTGTCTCCCATTTTACTTAGTTCAAGGACATGTTTAAGATGCCAAATGAAGAACTTCCAACTCTCCTAATCTTCATATGAAACAATGGCCCATGCCACTGGAAACATCTCATTGTTGCTATCAAGGGCAATTGTAGATAACAAAAACCCACCATAATTACCCTTTAAATGAGCCCCATCCACTCCAATAAGACTTCTACAACCAGCAAAAAGGCCATCTAGCGCAGCTTTGAATGATATGAAAATGCTCATAAATACTAGGAGTCTATCTGGATGTGTAGGGGGATACCAAGCACAACTTGCATGTGAACCCTCATTTGTTGATTTGATGACATCACAGTAAGATGGCAATGCACTATATATCATGCCCCCCATTAATAATACTCAAGGCCATGTTCTTCACCCTATATAAGCCCGCCTGTGCCATCTCAACACCATATCTTGTCCAAAAAAGCTCATTCAAAACCTTACCTGGGATGTCATTATTAGCCCTTATGTCCTTCAGTAACACATTACATGCCCACTTTACTGTTACCATATGATTTTTGGTTTTTAACCCCAAGCATGTGTGTTCAAGGTTTTGAATTTTTTTAATAGCCCAAGTAACACCATTAACCAGCCTAGAAGCATGCAATGTCCACTCACAATTTGCATCACTACACCTAACTGTGTACCTAAGCTTACATGCTTTATCAACAACCTCAGAAAATCCAGTTTGTATGCAATAATCTCTAATAACATCCCTCAAATGTTGCTTGTCTGTAAACAGTTGCCACTCTTTAATCACAATGTTCCCAAATCCTTTGTCTATGTACAATTCCCCATTCCTATACAACTTAGCCAAATAATTATCAAAGTTATCACATTAATCATCCCAAACTGGTCCTTCAAATGCATCAAAGTGATCTGTAATTGCATCAACATCATCCACCCTAATGTCGTCCTCTACCTCAGACTCTTCCCCACTATCAACCAAATAAACATTCTTATTGTCACTACTATGGACTAACATGGTTGGACAGTATGATTCATCATCAGTTTCACTAAGCAAGGATCTTGTTCCAGATGCAACACCATCCTCCATTTCCTTATTCTGTTGCACCAGTCTTGGAGACTTTCTCTTAACTGACTTCTTGATTCCCTTTCTTTTCAAAGTGATCTTTGGTATTTTTTTGGTCAGATTAGACTTTCTCTTAACAGTTTCCTTTGGTGTTTTCTTTGGTGTTATCTTCTCCGCATTACCTTCATCATTAGCTTCACTTTGGATAGGCTCATTAGCTTCATCATTACCTTCATTGGCTTGGTTTATCTCATTCAAAAACTTTGCATTTTCAATGATCACATCATTGATGTTACCAGGGGATGGTGGGGGCTCCATTTCAGTCTCAACATGTTTGCTCTGCTTTCTAAGAATAGGTAGTTTAGGCCTAAACTCACTCTTTGGTGGTTTCCAGCCCTTGGGCTTCATAATTTGCAATGGGGTTGGAATGGGGTCCACTTCCATAGCAAGATCATTTTCATTTAGAACAGGTTGTTCCTCACAGGGTACATTAACATCCGCATCATCATCAACAAGTTGTTTCTCACAAGGTATTACAGGGGGTAGAATGGGGTCCATATCATCATCAACATGCAACACATGTTGTTTCTCACAGGGTACACTAGGGATTGGAATGAACATAACAACATCATCATCATCTTCATCATCAGGTTCTACAGGGGTTGGATTGGGGTTCACATCTTTTTGTGCATTCTGCTTTAATGTTTTCCAAAGCCTTCTAGCATTATCTAATAGGGCATTAGGTTTTGTGTCTAGGGCTGTACACTGTCCGGTTTGGTCTGGTTTGACAGAAAAATCAGACCAGACCAGAAATTCCGGTCTGGAAATTTTTCAGACAAGACCAGACCAGTCAAGACACCAGACCGGACCGGACCAGACCGTTCTAGAACGGTCTAGTCTGGCCTGGTCTATGGTTTTTTTTATCTTTTTGTATTTTTTTAATTGAGAATCTAAGATAAACGATAATCTGTAAATAAAATACATCACCAAATCCGAAACATTACAAATTTTCAATATCAAACGATAATCTACAATTGAACCACCAATACTTACAAGTTACAACTTGTCATTTCAAAGAATATTTCACATATATTCCAAATATTCTGTTTTCAATCAATATCAACAATCTATTTAGTCTACAATATCAACAACATATCAACATATCAAAGACTTTTGATGAAGATATTAACATTAACATTCAACATATCAACATTTTCTTGCATTTTCTTAGGATTAACATAACCACCAGAAGCAATCCATTCGTTCATAACCACCAGAAGCAATCCATTCATCTTCGAATTTAAACAAAAACTGATAAAAAAAACCCTAAAAAATAAAAAAATTCAACCAATATACTTATATTACAAGATTCTACACTTGATTCCGTGGTGAAGTGTTGAAGGAGGAGCGTCGAAGCCTCGAAGAAGCACAGAAGCACAGCACAGCTGGTATCGAAGTGTAGACCTGGAGAGTGGTATCTGTCGTCTGGTATGGTGAAGGAGAAATCAGAGTCTTCAGAGATTAATCGAGGGAGAAATCGAAGGAGAAGGAGAAGGAAGGAATCGAGGGAGAAGGAGAAGGGATCGAGGGAGAACGAGAAGGAACGAGGGAGAAGGAGAAGGGATCGAGGGAGAGCTTCCGAATCAGAGATTAAAAAACCCCAATCATAATGTTATAATAGTAACATTTAAAATTTTTAAAAAAATGGAAATTACGGGTTCCGGTTTTCACCAGACCGGAATTTATTACGGTTTTACGGTCCGGTCTGGTCTGAAAATTTTAAAACCGGAAACCGTTTTTTTAATAAAAAAATCGGACCATACCATTTAGATCGTAGACCAGACCAAATATTTAAATTACGGTTTGGTCCAGTTTGGTTTACGATTTAGACCAAACTCTGTTCAGCCCTATTTGTGTCCTTTACATGAATGTAAATACTGTCTTTATCCTTATGCCTATTAAACATCTCCAACAATGCTTTATCATCACCTAGTTGAACATGTCTCTTTTTGTATAAATAACTAAAACTGGGATGTTCAGGCATCAAATGTTCCTCCCTCTCAACTGTATTCCAATAATCAGTGATCATATCAAGCAAATTAACTAAGTCTACATCATCAACAAAAACTTCAGTCTCTTTACCCTTGTACAAAAATTTCAACACCACACTATCATCCATTTAGAATCTATTAACAATAAAACAAAAAAAGTACAACATCAATCATCCATTACACAACACAATTAAATTTCAAAAAAGCCCTAATTTTTAGGGTTGAGGTCTTAAATAACGACTCAGAACACTATAAACAATTGCACCATTAATCGCGACATTTAGGGCAAGAACCCAAACAACACAACAACTTGCATGTACAGACAGAAACGAGGAACAATTAGAAAACTTACCAAAGGGAAGAAAAGCAACAATGGGGAAGAAAAAGCTTTGTAGGAGCTTTAGCAATAGTGTACTCAACCCAGGAGGATGATGATGAAGACATAGTAAGCAAGTATGAGTGAGTAGGGAAAAGGAAGAGCCAATGGAAATTAATATGAAACTAACCATGGTTGGTTTTTTAAAAGATTTAACAGCAAGATAACGGAAAAAACTTAATATGTGTTACGTTTGTAATTAGCATGATATGCTGAAGGCACCATTGACATTCAAAAAAATACAGGAGTACCAAAGATAAAGTGCAATAACACAGGAGTATTATTGATAATTTTCCTAAATATTATTAAATATTAAAATAAAGAATGAGATCAATTATGTTAAAAATTGTGATATAAATAAATAAAAAAATTCTTTATAAAATAACAAATATAACACTTGAAAATGACAAATGTGTTTGTTAACAACGAATGAATATGATTTGTAGTAGGCGCCCCAGCAACAGAGTGGTATTTTGAAAACCGAACAAAATGAGAGCGTAATAATACACTAGTACTGGTAGTCTGGTACGGTGGTAGTGGTGCCTCAGTTTTTTTTTTTTTTTTTCACTTTACTTGAAGCATCAAAAGCGCGGGCTCAAAAACACCGACTTCACACTACATAAGCGGCAGAGCCCTAGTTTCTTTGCTTCTTTTCCACTCTCCAATGGCGGCGTCCAATTCTACAACCTCAGTCGACTCTTCTCTTTGGTTCGACCCTTTCTCTCTTCTCTTAACCGACCTTGAAAATCTCACTCTCTCTTCCGACACTTCTTCTTCGGTACTTCTTCTTTCCCTCTTATTCATATCTAACATTTGCGGAAGATGCTCGAATTTCTTGACTTAACAATGATTTATTTATTTACCTTTTCTTTTTTTTTCCAGGTTGATAAGTTGAAGGAGAATCATGATTGGTTCTTGAATACATTAAATAAGTTTAAACCTCCTAGTGAATCGTCGAAAATGGCGTTGAATTCTGCCCAAGTTAATGTCGGTTTGCATAACTTGATTATCAAACCTCAATTCAAAGAGTTGGCTTTGAAACTCAGTTCAATTGCGGTAATGTTTTTTCTCAATTCATAAGTTTAGTTTTTTGTTTTGTTATAATGTAGAATTTCTTGTTCCTTCTCAGTTTGGATACTTCTATTTCGAATTTATTTTCAAGTAAGGAACTTTCTTTTTCTGGGGCAACATGACGACTGCAACAGATTTATGCTGATGTAGTTAGCTGAAGTAATTCTTGTTTCTTTGTCTTTGGAGATTATCAATTAGGTTTTAATTTACTGATTTTATGGGTCGCATCATTGTTAAAAATGATGCATTCTGCTGGTATTAAATTATAAAGATAGGTGTTATGATTTACTAGACTTTAAGTTATCAAGCTGAATTTTTGAATTCAGGGGGGGTTTGGGTTTGGGGGAAATTATTTTCCCTCTAATCCCTTGTTTGATTTGACAAGGGAATTAAAATGAATCAACAATTCTTACTTGAGACCGTCTTTTCTAAAGACGGTTTTCAAAAGCACAGCCCATTATGTTAATTTCATTATGTTAATTTAAAGAAAAAATGACGCGTGCGTGTAATTGTAATGTGAAAAGTCACATAATATATTTGAGGTTAGAACAACATTTATTTGGGGTTATAACATAATATATTTGGTGTTATACTAGCATATATTTGAGGCTTATAACATAATTTATTATAGATTATAACATAATATATCTGAAGTTATAACAATATATATATTTGAGGTTATAACATAATATATATGGGGTTATAACAACATATATTTGTGGTTATAACATAATATATTTGGGGTTATAACATAGTATATTTAGAGTTGTAACAATGTATATTTGAAGTAATAATATAATATATATGGAGTTATAACAACATACATTTGGGGTTATAACATAATATATTTGGTGTTATAGAAATAATATACCCTCAAACACAGACCATTATATATCGAACTATATATTATGTTATAACCCTAAATATAATATGTTATAACCACAAATATATGTTGTTATAACCTCATATATATTATGTTATAACCTCAAATATATATATTGTTATAGCTTCAAATGTATTATGTTATAATCCTCAAATGTATTATGTTATAATCCTCAAATATATGTTGGTATAACACCAAATATATTATGTTATAACCCCAAATAAATGTTGTTATAACTCTAAATATATTATGTGACTTTTCACATTACACTTACACGCGCACATCAGTTTTTTTTTTTTAAAATTAACATAATGGGCTGAGCTTTTGAGAACCGTCTTTAGAAAAGACGGTCTCTTAAGAGAGAGGCCGAAAATGAATAACTCTGGTGGAAAATCATTTTCTATCATACCATCACTTTGCTAACATTCTTCTAAGATGTAAGGAACAATTTTTTATCCTCTCTTCCATGCACACCGTCTCCCCTCCCCATTTTATTAATCAAACCAAACAAAAGAAAATCAATTGCCTTTTTTATTTTTCATTCTAAAATAGTATTTCAAGGAAAATGTTTTCCCTCGAATCGAACAACCACTTAATGAATGGGAGAAGCCATTTGTAAGTGAGGGGTGATAATTTCCAATTTAACATTACAAAAAGAATTATAAATGAAAGAGGTCAAAAATTGATAATTTTTTAGGGGTGTATGATAAGCTTTTTATTGTTCACGTTTATAATAATATTGTCACTCAAATGTAGAGTTACAATAATTAGTGGGCAAATCACCATATATATATATATATATATATATATATATATATATATATATATATATATATATATATATATACGTTTTCCTACAATAATTTGTGGGCAAAACACCATGTATATGTTATGTTTTCCCTAATTCTAAGCAATAGGCCTTGGCTGGACTTTGCCCTAAGAAATCCCCGCCTCTACCTTAATGTCATGTACCTTAACAAATAGGAACTACATTAGTTTGCGTAAGTTGCATTTCTAGCATGTACAACATCAAGAGTTGGTTCAAATCAATGATAGAGAGAATGCGATTTTAAAAAATGTTTTCTTCACTTTTACGGTTTATAATTTTAGGTTATAAACCTAGGTAACGTTTTTTTCTTGAAAGACTATTGAAGAAGTGTGCTTTCATTATGGAATACCTTAGATGATTCTACGTCCCGTTTGGTTAATGTTCTTAAATTGTGGTAGTATAAATGAGTTTTAGTGTTAATTTTGATGAGATGTGCTATGCCATATCCATGGTAATAAATGTTGCGTCCTCCAACATGTATTTTCTTCACGGTTTTCTATTACCTTTGATACCACCTTCTCAAGTGGTAATGGATGGGATTAGACTTTGTGAAGAACAAAGAAGGTTAGAGTAGGACAAATATAGCCATAAATGTATAAGTTTTTTTAAGTAAATTATTTAGCCAAATTACATCATATTGTCATTACTATTCATACGATTTAATACCTATGGGCTGATTGTGTTTTCATCTTTTCTTGTCTAACCCTGATAAAACATTTTTTGGCTACAAACAATAGTAACCATAAAAAAATTGTGGATGTCGTCACGATTGTGTTAACGTTTGCAATGTTACTGAAGTGACACATTGCGGTGTTAGGACTTTTTTGTGGACATTGCAATATGGATTGTCAACCTCATTTTTTCATGATAATTCAAGTTTTATGTAAAACGTATATGAATTAAAGCTTATACTAGGCTTTTTAGAAGCTAATACACTTTTAAAAAAGAAAATAATGGCTAATGTGCTAAATTAACAACTTATTACTTGATTCTTTTTCCGGTTTGGTAAGCTCAAAATCCATTATAAAACGACCATTATGTAACGTAACGACCTCATATTTATTCCACAATAGTAATTCACGGGCTTATTACTTCTGGATGTGTCGGAAATGTTGTTATAATTTCTCTTATCACCCTTCCACTTGATTGAAAGGGTGAGTTTATTGTAAGTCCAGTTCTAAAGTGGTGACATTGTTTTGAAAACTCTAAAGCCTAAAGCTTAGATTATATTATTTTCTTATTTGTCTTAACCTTTTGTAAGCTTTAAAATACCTAAAGATGGGGAAGGGTCTTTCTCATTACCATGACAAAGTTTTGGTATTCTTTTTTTAATCTACTTCAATATTGCACTAAATTATTTCCATTCAGCTGCTGAAGTTGCTGACTTTAGAGTTATTTTTTGAGTTAGGTTGGTTTTTGATAATTCACTACTAGTTACTATATATTACTCCTTCTGTGCCATTGAGTTTCTCCAACCCAACTTCCCATGAAAGCTTTTTGAGCTGTTTGCGAAAAATGTAAATGGGAAAATTTAAGTCTCATTTTTCTTATTGCGTAATTAGAAGTTTTTTGCATTCTTGCTTTTCATGTTCTGTTAGCATGGAGAGTAGTCTGATGATTTTAGATCTTTTCAAGTTTTAATGCTGTGGATTTACTGATGAAATTCTTCATTGAATGAGATGAAAATACTTCTATTGCATGCAGCGCTTAGATGAGATTCAATCATACATACTAGTTGAAAGCTCCATGGATCAGAAAACTGCCTTGGTTGATGGCATCATACAAGGTTTTCTTCATAAGGTATGTATATTTCCTATTTCTTTTGCTAAATTCTCATGTTATATTCATCTTGGACTTAGATTTTTGAGTTGTTGCTGAACTTAGAGTATGAGACTGGCCTAGTTTGGTCATTGAGATATGCTATGAGTTATGTGTCAATCCATCCTTCAATGCCTGATACTCTGGTGTTCTTCAGCAATATTTCTGCATACTGGGGCCCAAGAAAAGAAATAAAAAGAAGAAAGAAGTGTGATGATGTTTTAGCAGCCTCATACCTGACCGGTTCTACAGGAATATTTTATTTTTCTGGATAGTTTCAAATTTGCTTATTTTTCTGGCACATAATTTTTGATGTACCAAGTTCTTTTTTGCACTTGCACACTGTCTGTAGACTGTATTATAGCTAAACATCATCAATACTCACCTTATTTCTTATTTCCTATTCCCTGTTTGCTGCTACTTTGGCCGATGGAAAAGGCTACTGTCAACCCTTAAACTTTTTGTTAACTCTTCTATTTCAGTATTTTTGTCGTCCTTTTGTACTTCTCTTACCTTTCAGTTTTTGATCATATTGTTGTTTCATGGATTCTGCTTTCCTTTTTATTTAAGTCAATTGTAAACAACTTTGGACTTTCAATACGTAAACTATCCAATGGTAGTTCTTCACTTAATAGAGCCAAACTGTCATGTTGACTCTTATTGCTATAGATAAGCAGCATGCACAAGCTAATTATTCTCTCTTTAATGTTGTCTTAATTGAAGATAGTGTTGCAGTATTATACCGAAAGGCAATGCTTGCTGAAATGTGCTCGCCAAATGATTATCTATGCATGTGAGTTTAAATCTCAAGCTACTCGGTTAAGGTTCCTTGATGCTTTGTCTCTAACCATAATTTGAAGTTTGAGCATTCACCCTAAGCTCAATAATGTTGTTTAGTCTTGGTAATATTGATCTCAGGATAAGTTTATTCTCCTTGTATTTGCTTTGTCTATCTTATAATGGCATGTGTGATAACTTTATTGTGGTTAGTATATATCAGCAGACATAACTTTAATATGATAGTATTAAATTTTTGGTTCCTGGTTCAGTGAATGTTGATTCAGCTGCCGAAGCAGGGAAAACTGTTTTGCATGAGGTGTCCAAGCTCATTTCTGGTGGTCTTGAGGACAATTTGATATCAATTATGGACAAACATTTGTCATCTAGTTATCCTCAGCACATGGTATGATGTGGGCCTGTGGCATGATAGTTAAAGCTTTATTTTGCACAGTTCAGTTGGACGTATTGTTTAGATTATTATGTCCTATAGCTTTGCAAAGTTTCATTTTTTGAGATCAATGCTTTGGCATTAATGTTGTTGTATGGCTTTTAGAAGGTTTTAAACAGAGATAAGCATGACTGTGAAACTAATTTAGATGATTGGAGTACTGGACTCTACAGGTTTCTTTTATTTTATTATTCTTGTAATCCAATAGTTCCTGTCGTGTAGCCTAATTTATTGAGCTTAAGTGAGGCAATAGTTGCATTCTTGATGTCGAGCAATCTTCTTAAGATTCATCTTTTGTATTTGATGACTCTAGCAGTTATTAAGTTAACATCTTGATATGGATCTCTATTGGACATAGACAGTGTTCTAATTTTTGATGTAGTGAAAAAGCTGAACGAAAGACTTAATTTTTCTGGAGACTATGACGTGAGCATGGAAACGCATTGCATGTGTATTTATGCTGGAGGGCTTTGTTGGTTTGTAGTTACAAGTATTGATGGGGAATGTTTGTTGAGTGTTGTAAGGAGGATAATGCATGTGCTGTTTTTACCATGCGTGGATCTGAGGATGAGTTTTATCATTCTGATGGTTTTACTGCTCTTTTATAAGGATTGTTTTTCGGGTTCTAATGGTTGTAGGCTATTGTTGGGAGTGAATTCTACTATCATTGCTGTGGTTTCTGAGAATGATCCAATTTGGGTTAAGGATGATTAAACCAATCATTGTTTTTCCAAGTGAATACTAGATTTTTTTTAAGAAGGTCTTAGCACTCCGAGTTAATGGGTTATCTGATAGTTCATATTTTTCTATTTCAGTTACTTACATGTTTTTGTGATTTATTTACGACTAGGATACTATGTCTCATTATTATGCTGTTGATGCAAATGATATCCAGGATGTAGATCTATTGGTTTTGTGGGCTGAAGAGATGCTAATCGAAGTTAATTTGGTCTTGGATATTCTTTTTCTTCTATATTATGAATCATTCTCAACTTGTAGTGCTACCAAATGGAAGGCATTGTGCCTTCTGTATAAGGTACTCTCTTTCCTGGTTCTAGTATTGCTCAGCATATATGATGTGCAAAAGTTTGTAGTCCTTTTTTTTTTTTACTTTCCTGATATTGTTGCAGAATATGACAACTGGGTCCTCAAACTTTGTTAAGCTGGGGGTATCTTCCGAAGCCTGTAAATATTGTTATCGTTCTAGAATTCAGATGCTGTTGATTCTTATGGAGACCTTAAACTTTGAGAGTCTTCTTCAGATGATACATGATGAAATTCCCTTTAGGCAAGTTTTCATTTTGATGTGATTGCAAAATTCTGAGAGCTGTTAGTCTTCTGTTTCAATGATGGATAGAAATCTTACTGAGTAATTTTATTGCTTTCGTGAAGGAATTGAGTAAACATTGAATACTGGATTAGTTATCTATAATGAGACATTATGCTGCACTATATTGCCATTGCCAAGAGGATGTTTTTTCTTGATCCTCGATGAGGTCCCTTACTCTTTTTGGAACTAGATACACTGGTTCTTTTGTTCTGGTCAAAGGTAGCTACCATAGCATTGCAAAAAACAGAAGGATGTTTTTTCTTGCTTGGCATTCTAAACGGGAAGAACATTTACCACAAGGTATATTGTCACCTCATTGTGACAATATGTCATTTTAACATATCTTTTAGGGTCTGTCAGTGGGTATAAGGAAAAATGTGGATATTTTACATTTAAGAAAAACCTTTCTTTTCTCTTGTTTTTTATGTCTGTTTCCCCATTGACATTTGGTGAACCTGGGTAAAAGAATAATTTCTTTTTGGCAAACTCCGCAACTTTTGAGTGATAGAGTAGCATCTCAAGAAATAAAATGGCCCGATTCAGCCACTCAGGTCAACTGTCGTAGCTCATGTTTGCCTTCATTGGTAGGCTTGCGCCGCTTAGCATGTGTAAATATATGTAGCCTTGCTTGAACCTGTTTTAGGATCAATAAATGGATATTGGTTGCATGCATATTTAAAAATGGTCTTTTTAATGAGAAGTGGTTCATTTGATCTTGTGATGGAGGTCTTCTGCAATTTCTTGCCAGCCTCTACTACTGTTGAATTCTGAATTTAATTCTGGCTCTCTTGTAGAATTAGCGGCTGCATATTATTTCTATTGCTATATGTAAAGGCTTCTCTTTTATGAATAGTGCTCTAGGATTATAATAGCTCGAGTTTCAATGGTACAACTCTTGGTTTTGTCATCTTTCAATGTAATTACAATATTGAGACAAGATAGTAACCTTCTTTGTGCTTTGACTATTGTGCAGGGATAACTCTTTTGTGTTTTCCTCAAGTGATATCATAGCTATGGATTCAGTAATCTGTAGTTTCGATATTTATGAGACCAAAGAAATGGGTCCATTGATTCTTGCTTGGGCTGTTTTTCTTTGCTTGCTTATGTCGCTTCCTGGTAAAGAGGAGAATAGTGAGCTAATGGTAAGCTCATATGACAGACTTGTTTCTGCTGCCATATCATAGTGTAAGCACATTGACACATGACTTCTGCAGGAAATTGACCATGTTGGATATGTTCGTCAAGCCTTTAAGTCTGGTTCGTTGAATCTTTTCCTAGAAATTCTGCGAAGTGAGGTGTTGAAAGATTCTAATGTAAGTTATTCCCTTTGATAGTCATCTCCCAATTTTTTTTCTCCTCTTTTTTTGTGCCTTAAAACCTGTGCAATGCATTGATTAGAATGTACTATTCAAGGTTATAGTTAGGTTCTAGAGGTACTGGAGATTGTGACTATTTAATGGAGGTGGATAAAATTCTGATAAGAAATATGAGGCACAAGCATATTGGGCTCTAATTGGAGATTATCTCCCAATTCCAATAATATTTTTTCCTGTCCATTGTCATGACCCGGGCTACATTCTTTCCACCTTGAGGACAAAGTGTTAGTTTGGACAACGCGTAATGATATGACTCATGTGGTCAGTAAGGGAAATATTGTCTTTTGGTTTAGGAGTTGTTAAATTAGTATTTCTATTATTGTGGATCCCCTCTATGTATATATATATAGTGGTGTAGAGAGTTGTGTAGGGGGACTGTTAGGGTTTGTGGAGAACTATTGTAATGAGTTAACTCTTAGGTGAAAACAAGCCTCTTGGAGGCTTGCAACACATTTCTCATCCTGCCATTGATCTTAATTTTCTTCCCCTTTATTATCCGTATTTTCTACTTCTAAACCCGTTCAATTTCATGTCCATCTCAATCTCAGGTCATATCAAACCTTGATAGTTTTTTTGTAAATTAAACTCTAGTTTGCTTGCAGCCTAATATCATTAGTGAAAATTGTGGTAACAGACGCGATTGCGGTGACAAAACGGTGATGTAGTTATCATAACACCTAAATATTGGTCAATAACATGAGGTATCTCATGATATGGTCGAAATGTGAATTTTTTTACACCTTTACAAGGCTGAAAATACGGTTTGTTTTTTTTCAAAAACCTTTACAACGCGGCTGATGCGATGCGGTACGATGCAATGTTGTGTTTGCACTATGTTCTATACGCCCACTGTCCCACGAGTTTTGCTTTATTTTCCTTTTTAGTTTGTCCTATTAGTTTTGTTACATGTCTTATTAGTTTTGCTACATTTTGCTACATTTCCTGTTTGGGTCATGATGTACTCTTTTTTTAATTCTCATCCAAACATTTAACTTAATTCCATCTTATCTATACATTTCTAACTCTTCCCCATAAAACATTCATATCCTTTCTTGTCTTTGGTTGCTCACAAATTGTACTTGTAACAAAAGTTATGTGACTGAGGGAGTATTATTAATTTGTCTCTATTGTTGTAATTATTTTGATCGTTGATCTTAGTTGATGATTATATGTATGAACGTATTTGTGAATTATATGCCTATGAAAACATCCTCTTTTATACATTTGAATTCAGATGCTTCGCTTGCTCTTCTTTCTTACCGCAACCAAATCAACATATAACTTCTCAATTGACTTGTCATAGTTGCGGTTTGTGTTTTTCATCTATAATTTATCATTGGGTTCTGATGGTTTTTGAATGTCTTTTGCTCAAGGGACCTGTTGCTGGTTACCGAAGTATATTGAGGACATTCATTTCCGCGTTTATTGCATCATATGAAATTAATATCCAGGTATTTTTCATTTGGGTTGACTGGTGAGGGGTTGGAGTTTTGGAGACACTCCTTAAACAAATGACACATGTCTTAGTTTCATCTTTATGTTTACTCTCTTGCAGCTGGAAGATGATACCTTCAAACTAATATTGACCACCTTATGTGAGATCTACAAAGGAGAGGTTTGTATCCTACTTCTGTACATTTAGGGCTTGGCCTCTTCAACTTCAAAGAACTATTTAACTTTTTAAAGATCAGTTTTTATCAGCTAAAACTACTTTTAGTCATTCAGATTCCGTAAAATCATGTTAAAGTGTAAGATTAAGATCTTATCAATAAATTCCAGAAAGTTCATCCAAAAAAACTCAAGGGAGTCGGGAAAAACTTTTGGGAGTAATTTAATAATCTGCCAAAGCTTTCAGTAATAAGCTTTTTTACTCAAGTAAAAACAGGGAATGAGGATATGGCATTAACTTGTTATTCCTCCGATAGTTATGATGTCATTACCTGAGGCATGCTGGTAACTGTAAAACTTATTGGGTGGCAAACAACAAGTATGTGTTACCAGAACTCAACTTTGATGCTGTTAGATTCTGTCAAATGAAATACCGTATGTTTTCAATAATGTTTTGTTTAACCGGAAAATAAAATCCTGCTTCCTCCGTTTATAAAGTGGTTATTTGTGGCTGGCTTACTAAATTAGTAAGTAGGAGAGATAGAGAGAGGTTGCATGTGTACCATTATGCCCATGCTAAAGGAGGTGGGGTAAAATTTTGCAGTAGGTGATTGTGAGGGGAGGGGTTGGAAAAAGATGGAAAAGGGCCTAAAAAGACTTCTTACAAAGGAAATGAAGCACATAAGTGGAAATGTCCAGAAAGGGAAAATGCATTCATAAATAAAGAGGAAGTATAATAGCTATCAAGTTTCAAGAGTCTTAAATGTTGATAGGCTCAACTCTAAGTACCTGATGAGTTATTTATGTGCTGGTTTATCTATGAGATTTCATCTACAATCCAATTGTTTTTTTGGTAATTGATGATAGCAAATCTTTATTTTTAGGAATCTTTAAATTTTTGATTCTTTTCCATTCTTGTTGGGGCCAAATATTTTTAATTCTTTGGTTTCAGAATGTAATGAACTGTATCAAAATGGCCCATTAAGTTGTGAATAATTTTTTGTTACCAAGAGTCAATCGGAAACAACCTATTAATTTAATTATTACTGACATGAGTACGGTGACATACGTCAACCCCACCGAGGTGGGTTCCTAGGTAGGAGTCATTTCCTGGCATTGCGGCTATGAAATGTTGCAGTTTAGCTTGTCAAATCTCAGTATTGGTATGTAATTGCTATATCTGTCATTTGCTTAATTGCTTCGCTATTTAATGATGCAGGAGTCACTTTGTGTTCAATTCTGGGACAAGGGCAGCATTGTTGATGGTCCTATTCGGTGTCTTCTTTGCAACTTGGAGGTTGAATTTCCATACAGAACTGTTGAGCTCACTCGTCTTTTATCAGCACTTTCTGAGGGTTGCTGGCCGGCGGAGTGTGCGTGAGTAAATTATTTCCTTTTACTGATGATTATAGATGTGTGTAGTTTTCTCTGATTTTTTTGTGATGTGTGGTCCAAGCTGCTTCCAGATAAAATTATCACAATTGTTGGCGTTTGTTTTTTGTGGGTTTAGTATATTCTCTTACTTCATGTTAGCGAAGCATGTAGGAGTATCAATGGCCAAGCTCTACAATGAGGATGCCTATTGAACATCAATCATATTTTCTACTTTTTAGGGTCTTCAAGGCGTTCTTGCCCAACGTTTGCTCATTATCTGCTTTCAGTTCAAAGAAAGTTTTAGGTTGACTTGCCACCATTGAAAATAGTAAATTGTCTAGTTGACACACTGTCTTCTCTTTGTTTACTACATGCAGCATTTCTTTTGGGTCAAAGTTTATAAATGCTCAAATTAGCTACCCATCACTGTTATTAAATTCATTTCGTCTTGTTGATTGATTTTTCTTGAGCACCACATGAACTGTAAATTTTCTAGACCCTGGTTTATGTAAGACTCATCTAAAGATGACCACACCATGTGTAAAGAGGGCACGTGAAAATGAACATGAAAATAAAAAGGAGGAATCGTGCCAGCGAGAAAGGCAAATGTTGATACAAAAAAGATGTTTAATAGAATATGCTCAGGCCAGATTTCTACTAGAGAATATATACTTGTCAAAAGGGAAATATGTATTGTAGAAGGCTGGAAATGAGCCTGTAAATGCACAATGTGGAAAAAGGGGAAAGAATTAGAAAACTTGTAATATAACTCTTTTAGAGAGAACAAGCCTCTGTAGCTACTTTTTAATTTTCTGCTGTTGATATTATCGGCTTTAAGTTTCTATTCAGCTTGTATGTTCTTCCTTTTCTCAAAACTACCCAGAAATTGAAATTTCTAGTTTATAGTTCAAACCTGATATGAAGCTAATTAAGAGACAGTATGGTGGGGCTATTCACCTTGAAAGTATGTGTTATATAATAAAACAAGAGAAGTCACACAAAAGACTAGCCTAATAGGTGAAATAGTTCATTTCTCTATAAACTCCACATTAGTTGCCCATACAACCAATGTGGGACAAAGTCCCATAATCTTGTTATGGCCTCAAATCCATCCCATTACATTTGAACCCCCATAAGTTCCAACGTCCCCATTGGTCACGACTGCAGCCTTACCTAGGCCTCCACTCCGAGTTGGATCCTCGTTGGTTAGTACTACGTTGATCATGGTTGGCTTAACCTAGGTCACCACTCCATAGGCCACCACTCTGAGCTGACTTTGACACCATTGTTATAAAATAAACAAGAGATCTCACCCAAAAGACTTGCATAGTGGGCGAGAGAACTCATTTACTCTATAAACCCCACATTAGTTGCCCATACAACCGATACCATAACCTTGTAATGGCCTCAAATCCATTCCATTACATTATGCTGCTCACCTCTTGGCATTGCTCCTACCATCTTTCAAGTGAGCCTATGTTGTCTGTTTTTATCTATTTTCGAAGTTTTGAGGGTAGGGATGGGTTGGAAGTTATAGCCTTATGTGCGTAAAAGTGGATTTTGGAAAATTTTTAAACTAAATGGCCCAGTATTTACTCTCTTTTCAAGAAAGAACCTGTGTCTTTTTCCTAGTTGGTGGGCTTCGACTTCTCATGCACTTTGTGATATTAATTTTTATATTACAAATCAGAAATTACAGAATAAAATAATTTTACATCTGCATCTAAAAAATGTAGATGAGTCCTTTTTTTTTATTATCATTCTCCCTTGAAAATACATAATAAAAATTATTTAGTACACTTTTGATAATCACAATATTGGAGCCAAACAAATTTTTCCCGGATCAGCTTACTAATGGACTGTGCACCTGTACCTATCCCCAAAGCTAAGCTTCCGCATATTATGTAACAAAACTTTTTAAAATTACATATATATATATATATATATATATATATATATATATATATATATATATATATATATATATATACACACACTTAGTTATGTTTTATTATAGTATGAAATCCTGCTCACCTAGAAGTCCATTATAAGCCAAAAACCTCCTCAACAATCTCTCCCTAAATCCCAAACAAAGTGCTTGGGATAGGAACGGTACCCTTTCTTCTTGTAAAGAGGTGAAAGCTCCTCACCTGAGCCAATCCCAATACTTCACATAAATACATGATTGAATTGCAAGCAATAAATTAAATTTTACTTGGTTGTACAGATCAAAAGTAACTTATCAAATAAATATACTTTTTGTTGAACGTCAAACTGAAAAAAACCTACTCAATAATTCTTGAATTCCAGATTAGTCATTATTACACTATACCAATACTTTTTGGATTTTGTGATTTGAACCCTCCTGTGGAGTCCCACCCCTTAGTCCTAAGTAGGTCCTTAACCTAGCAACCATTACTTCAAATATTTATAATTTATGTCACAAATCACAATTGGTCCTTCATTTCATTTTTCATCACTGTAAAGCATTCTTGTTTATTCATGTCAACAGGTACAATTTTTTGGAGAGATCTGTTGGAATATCATCTTTGCTTGAGATTAATAGTGAGATATTGGATGTTGGGGCATCTCCTATAATTGAGACACAATTGCCATTGCAGATTCCTACCGTGGAAGGCTTACATATTCCAAGCAAAACCCGTGGTCGTATTCTTAGAATGATTGATGAAAAAATTGCTCTTGTACGCTGGGAGGTAATCAAACACGCTATTTTACTTGTTTTATCTTTTCTAAATTTGGCAAGTCAGTCTTGTAAAGTTGAAAAATAAGGTAAATATGCCTCGTCTCCTTTGTTCCAATTTGGTGTTTACAATTACAGGAGTGAGATTGATGTTGATTGAGTGGAAGGAACAGTTAAAAAGCAGAGAGAGATTGGGACAACCACTTTATTATAAGAAAATTAAGTTAGAATGCAAACATCGATATGGAATGCATTAATGGGAAGTGTAAACATCAGTTTAAAACTTATTTTCACTCTTATGTGGGGAGTTGGGGATTGGTAGCTTGATGTAAGATGAAAATTTCTTCAATTTGTATTTGATTTAATTTATGTACTATGTCATTTATTCTTTTAATATGAAATTTTTACGCAAATAAGTGTTGTTGCAAACTTAGGTTTTGTCTGTTACTAGACACCAGATTCTTTCTTAGCGCGCTGACAATTGTGTCACTAATTTGCAGTATAAACAGTCTGGGATGATTGTATTGCTTCTGCGTTTAGCTCAGGTGCTGGAATTGAATGGCAATGAAGAGGTTCTTGTGATCCTTGACCTTTTCTGTCGAGTTGTATCATTCAACATGGTATGCACCTTTTCTTTTGGTTTTTAATCAGGTGATTTACTAAATGAGTTTTGAATTTCCCAAGCTGCCAATTTTTGATGCAAGTAATGTTATGACTTTAGATTTTATCCTTTTATTCCCAAATATACTGCCAAATTCTATGCCATGCATGTTCTTATTGTGAGTAAGCAAAAGAGGTGTGTAAAACATATGATCTTGCTGAGCATATTACTAGGAGCTCCTCATCATATAAGATGCAATCATGGTTACCTTAGACAAGAGTCAAGACCGTAATACCTCTCTATTTGGGTCTTTTTAGATCCCATAATATGTTTGTTGGCTCATGGTAAAATCAATCCTCAATGAATGTCCAACCATGTATCTGAACAATGCTATTGAAGGGTAAGGCATTATCTTTCGTCTGCTCAGTTGGAGAATAATGGGAATTACACGAATGCATCCTGCTGTAATAGTAAAACGATGCGTCATGGTGAGGTAGTAAGATGTATTAGTTGGTATCATGAATACATGAGTTGAATGAGAGTTAGGTTGCGTATATACTATATATTATAATGTAAAAAATGTTAATTGGAACAATATTCTTCCTCTATCTAGGAGAATTGTTCAAGTTCAAATTATGTTTTCATGCTGTGTACCTTTTTACCTGCAATGTTTTTGTTCTGACATTATGTTGTCCTTACAATTTCAAGGGTGTGTGTTTTTCCATGATAAATATTGGCAAGTCACTTCGTCTTCAAATGGACTATGGTGTTGAGCAAATGGAGGGTGATATTTGGTACTTTTCTGCCCAAGCTCGATTCTGCTGTTAATATCTATTGAGATTTTCAGTTGTACTGCTCAATTTTCCAATGTCAATGTTTGTTTCATTGCAGGATTGATGTGATTGAGGTCTTGTGCAACCTTGTCAGAAACCTGTCACCTTATAGTGGCAGTGTCTTAGCCATGTCCATGTGTGTCAAGATTCTGGCAAAGATGATGAAGTGGTATACATTTAATCTGTAACTTATGTTTTTCTTACCTTGCATATAAAGTGTGGCGCTCATTGGTTCAAACCTTATTTCATGCTTTTTTTATGAGATTAACTTTATTTTTGTTGCCATTGTTATTCAGCTCGCCATCACATGTGAGTGCTGTTGTTATGAAGATGAACATATTTGATCTGTCTTTAAACTCTAGTATATTCGGTGATAAGAACAATGGTTTGCTGAGGTTGGTGCTTAATCCCTTTTCTATTTAACTATTGAGTTGAATACATTCTTATTACTTCATGGCTTAAAATGAGACAACTTCCATGTTGAAGCTATTAAAACCTCAATTGTACATATCGCTCAGTATCTAAATTGAATGATCCTCAATTATTTGTAAATTGTGAACATTGTGAACATATGCTGTCCACATCCACCTCTGGCCAGTATAAACGTTCACAGTAAAATAATAATACGCATTTCATGCTCTCTGTAAGGTTTGGATTTAAGCCTAAGTTCAAGCTTATACCTGGTTTAAGTTATTCACGCTTGAGTTGAGCTCAAAATTTGGAATTAGTGTTCCATTTAATCTTGTATTGTTCTAGCTTGCGACTTTTTGAGCAAAGTTGGGCTCAGGTACAAGTTTTTCAAGTTTAATATGGGTTCAACAATACTCAAGCTTGTTGTATATCATTTTCTCCCCTAAATACACATATGGAATTCTTTTGAAAGCTTCACATCAGCTAGACGCTTAAAATTCCCGCTGGAGGCCCAATTGCAAGTATGTTGATTAGCTTTAAGCAGTGAAATATATATATATATATATATATATATATATATATATACATATATATATATATACATATATATATATATATATACATATATATATATATATATATATATAGTTCCAGTGAGAACCAAGCTTATATAAGAACCGTGAGAACCAATCACCCCGATAAAGCAGATTTTTTTATGAGTTTTTTTCAGAATTTTTTTCTTAAAGTAAAACCTTTTAGTAAAAAGTAACATTTTTTTGTAAAGCAGATTAGTTGTTACGATTCTCATATAAGGATGATTTTCACTTGAACTTTTTCACACACACATATATATATATATATATATATATATATATATATATATATATATATATATATATATAGGATCAAATAAGAAGGATAAAAGGATTTTTATCTGGTCACTATACATACAAAAAAGGATATTGTGTTATAAATTAAGAACATTCTTCAAACTTATGCCATAGTAACTTTTTTGTGTAACATAGTGACTTTTACAATTATGTGTTTGTTGGCTCAATCGTGACCTTAGATTTTTTTATCTTATTGAAATCAAAGGTGTAGAATGCTTCTTACCCTTTTCATTTTCAACACCCTTCTCATTGGAGCCCTCCTATATATATATATATATGATGGAATGTAATATGAAAAATCTAGAATAAACTAGACTAAATTGAGCCTAAAAAATCAAGACAATGATAGAAAAATCTAGAAGAGTAAATATATAAGAATACCTTAGAGAAATGTAGATTTGTGTGAGAAATGTACACCAATGATGTGCACAAGAGATGTACACCTTATAATGAGAGGAGTGAGATAAAGTGAGACATGAGTTGAGCTCACATGAAATCATAAGTGAAGAGTGTATAGGTGTGGAATAAGTGTGCCACCAAAAATGTTCTTGTACAAATTATGATGTAATCAGATATTTACTCAGTTAATGCAATACAATATTTATTTGGATCCAACTACAAATTCCGCGTGCGCTCAAAACTTCTATATATATATATATGTATATATATAGAAAGAAGTTCAAGTGAGAACCATTCTTATATGAGAACCAATCTATCTGACAAAAAAGTTCACTTTTCTATAAAAACACTGTTACTTTTCGGTAAAAAAGTGGTACTTTTTTTTAAAAAAAAGATGTTACTTGTCCTAAAAAAAGTGTTACTTTTAGGGAAAAATTTTGAACGGAACTCACAAAAAGATGTTACTTTTTACATAAAAAAGGGTTACTTTTCGGAAAAAAATGTGTTACTTCGTATTATTATTTTTTGAAATTTTTTCTAAAAGTAACACTTTTTTTCGAAAAGTACCAACTTTTATTTTTAAGAAAGTAGCATTTTTTTTGCCCAAAAGTAACATATTTTTTGTAAAAAGTAACACTTTTTTATTAGGTAGATTGGTTCTCACGGTCTCATATAAGCTTGGTTCTCACTGGAACTTGACCCTATATATATATATATATATATATATATATATATATATATATATATATATATAAAATAATAATAATAATAATAATAATAATAAGGAAAAATTACCTTGAATAATACAAACTTTTATTGATTTTCTTACAATAATATGAACTTTCGATTAACCAAGAATAATACTAACTTTAATTCCCCACTCACTGTCACTCCCATCCCCCACTCACTGTCACTCCCATCCCCCACTCACTGTCACTCCCATTCCCCACCTACTTCCAGCCACCACCATCTTCATCAAAATCCACCACCAAAACCAACTTCCCTCATCCTTTGCGCAACCTCCATCCCCCTCTACTCTCAACCACCACCAAACCCTTCCCTCCACTTCACCACCACCAATCAACCTCCCATAAACAGCGTCCTGTGCGGCCTCCCTCACCTTCCTTCCTCTGACGTGACCTCCACAAACAACCACCATAACCACCCACCCTAAATGTGAACCACCACCATAACCATTCCAAATTCAAACCAACATAATTTTTAATCTGCCTTTCCACTACCAAATTCGACCATCAAAATTAACCACCACTATTAAATTGTTGTTGCAGATTTGGGGTGCTGAGCCTCGTTGGGTGGGGGACGTCGTCGCAGGGGAAACGGAGGGGGAGGGGTTGGTGCACAGGTGGAGATTAAAGAGGGGAGTTGGAATTATTTTTCTTTAAATAAAATTATCTTCTTCTAGGGTAGAATCACCTGTTTTACAGGTGGCATGTGAATTTGGATGCTATGGGAAAACATACCCCAAAATTGGTATTATTTAAGGTTAATTAAAAGTTTGTATTATTGTAGGGAAATCAATTAAAGTTTATATTATTCACAGTAATTTTTCCTAATAATAATAATAATAATAATAATAATAATAATAATATGATCTAATCTGATTTGGTCTGGTCTGATCTGATATAAAACTTTTTGATCTGATCTGGTTTGGTCTGATCTGATTTCAACAAGAATAACCGAATAAGTAATAAGTTCAAAAAATAAGTTGAATAGATATTAAGCTAAATAATGATATTAAGCTGAATTTAATGTTTCTATTTGGTATAAATCAATAGAGGCTAGGTCTTTTTATTGATTCGTTCCATGTGTGTTTTCTCACTAAAGACCTTCATATATTATGTTGCAAGTTATACTCATTTGGGTATCCTACTCATATTACTTTTGCAGTCTCCTACCATTCAACCTTGGTTAGACCAGGCTATTTATATCTAAATCTCCCTATATCTTGCTCGGCAGGATTAAAATGAAAAGTAGTATTTTTTCTTCTTATCACCTCAAGAGTCTTGGTAATGTCTACGAACTTATGTCTTGTATAAATGGCTTTCTGCTACCATGCTTACACTTGCTAGATTGGAATGTGGAAATAGTTCAAATTTAAAAGTGCTTGAACCTCATAAACTCCAACATATTTCTTTGTTTATTTATACAATTTATTGTATTTTGAATGAATTGTGAATGATAAATGAATTGATCTTTTTCTATACTAGTGGTTCATGGTTACTTTCTGGAAGACTTGCGAAGATGCTTTTGATTGATTGTGAGCACCATGATGGCTGTCCCTTGACTACTTCAGGTATCAAAACTGAGTTTGTATAGGTCTCCTCTCATGCGCATACAAACATGCACATGTGTCAAAGTAAAATTTATAACAAAATTAATAAAAAAATAAAAAACGTTTTTGGAATTAAGAAAACATAGAAAAATAAATATAAAATTTGTAACAAAAAGTAAATAAAATATAAAAATGAAAATTTACCTCAATTTGAAGGGGTTGAGGTTTTTGAGGGGGCGAAGGAAGGGGTGAGGGTGCGCAGGGGAAGGAATAGCACAGGGAAAAGGGAGGGTGGGGGTGAGGTGGTGGCAAAAGTGCGGTGTGTGGTGGGGGGGGAGGGTGGATGTACAGTGAAAGGGAAGGGACTGATTTTTTAAATTTTTTTCCCTTCTCGTATTTATTTATTTTTCTTTTTTTTGAAATTTCTTTTAACAAAATTATGAACAAATGAAAACGTAACACATAACTTCCTTTTTTTAATGAAGCATTCTATTTGACTGGTTAGAGGTCATTTTGAAACTTTAGAATAAAATATCATGCAAAGGTTGTACCTTTAGTAGGATAAATTGAAAGCTCGGAATTTTAGAAGTTAATTACATAAAGGTGGGACGTTTAGAGTTAAATTTTTCTTAAAACTTTATGAGTGATAGTAAGTGGATATTTCTTCAAAAAAAAAAGGATAGTATTTTGAAGAAAAAATATTGTTTGTGGATGAACTTGCATCATCAATCATCATGGAGTTTGTTGGTGTACACTATACACTAATGTTTTTCTGCTCGGTCTGTGTATTTGACTTGTTAATTGTGATACATCCGGAAACATGTTACATTTGCTAGCTGGAAGTAGAAAAATTCTCAAATAACATTGATTTCCTACCTGTCCTCCACGACTTGTCTGTTGGGTTATGTAGGGGATACGTTTGTGGGAGAACATGAATAACAACCTTAAAAGAATAGTATACTAGAACCACGTTGAAGATTCCTGGTTTCTCATTGCTGATTTCCTTTTATGTTGTTATCTACGACATGTTCTTGCTCCTAATAATTTTTCCCTTTGGTTCTTTTTTTTTTTTTTTTTTTTTGTCAATTACTTATATTTTCTGCTACCATTTGGTACACTGATTTCATACTTGTTCTCGTGACATTGCAGTTCTGGAGTTTACTGTACAGTTTCTTGAAGCTGGCGTAGAAAATGATTTCGTCCATGCTCTTGTCATGTTCTGTCTGCAGTATGTCTTTGTGAATCATGAGTACTGGAAGTATAAGGTGAAACATGATCGATGGAATGTGACTCTGAAAGTATGTACTCGTCTCATGTTTTCTTTACTTTTTTGTCTGGTTTCTGCCCTTTTACTTCTGCTCTCTATTTTATAAGTTAGAATATGAAAATTTGTCGCCAATATTAACAAACGTTCATTTAAGTTCTTCCAAAATTTAGCACAGATTTGAAAAAAAAGAAGCTTCATCATTTTTTAGTGTACCTTTTTCTGTGTCATGCACATGCCTTACTAGTTAAATATCTCTTTGAACAATTGGTCTTGGATTCTTAGATTCAAATGACATTTTTAGTTGTAAATATATCTAAATGCTACATTAAAGGAATTGATAAAATTTTGTGATAGACAAGAAGTTTCAAGCTCTACTTCTTTGGAGTGTAAATTGTCTTAAACTATGATTGCAGTTGTCGATAAGTAGGCTTTAAGTTTGAAAATGACTCCTGGATCCTGGTTTCACTCGCATGTTGAAAGTGCTGTGAATTTTGAAAGGCAGGAGTTTGCAAAGCAGTAGTTTTTTTGGTTTCTTTCTGATCAACTGCATTTGATGGTTTTTGGTCTCATAAATGGATAGTTTTGCTTGAAACACTCTCATCGCTTTAATATGTATCCATCATACAGGTGCTTGAAGTTCTCAAGATAAGCATTATATCTGTGCCTTACCTTACAAAGATTGGTGGAAATATTAAAGATATCGTACTTTCTGATTCTTCCATCCACAACATGATATTTCGAATTATTTGTACAACTTCATCAGCATTAGAGGTAGCTGCAACTTTTTTTACTCTGATATTCATTCTTCGTTTTAGTTTTGCTCTTTTTCTATAGTAAAATCTGAATGTTGTTTTCTTCTGTGGATAGAAACTGTACATCAGCAGACTTTATGATTGGAAAGAGATTGATGGATTGCAGCACGCAATATACTTCATGTTGAATATTCTTGTGTCCATTCTTTCCATTCCCGAGGTACTTCTCTTTTGCTTATATATATAGATTACAAATGCTGATAAGATTCTGCTGGTCAACCTCCAATCTCATCACATAAGGGGGAAAAACCATTCTGAAGCAAATACCTCAGCTATTTTAGCAGATTGCTTTCAGAATATGGTTTTAGTTTTCCACTGTGTATCTTGCACATATTTCTGAACCAGAACCATAGCCATGCAGGGCTGTTTCTCTTTTAGACTAGTAGCTGTTGTTGATTAATTTTTATTTGGATGATGATAAGCTTGTCTTATTATGGTTCCTGGTTGGTCAACCTCCAATCTCATCGCAAAAAGGGGGGAAAAGCCATTCTGAAGCAAAAGCCTCAGTTATTTTAGCAGATTGCATCTAGAATATGGTTTTAGTTTTCTGTTGTATTTCTTACCCAAATCTCTGAAGCAGAACCATTGGCATGCAGAGCTGCTTCTCTTCTAGACTAGAAGCTATAGTTGATTAATTTTCAGTTGGATGATGTTGAACTTGTTTTATTAAAGTTCCTGTTTGTGTTATCTCAATAAAATTGCACATTATGAATTCATTTGTTTACATTTAGATTTTTTTGGATTTAATTAATTTATTTAATTTTCTCTTTACTTGTCATTTCCCTGTTCTTTTTACAGAATGATGTATCTGGCTTGCCAGTATTCCACCAAGCATTGCTATCGAACTTTACCAAGCCAATTCCTGCTGTTGAAGCCCTAGCATCCTTAATCTCTTATTTCCGTAATCCTGTAAGCTATAATTATCTATCTATGATTAGCCTTCCTTATGCAATTGATACTATTAACTGTGCTTGGAGCCCTCATATTCAACAGATGTGGTTCAGATTGTTATTTTTCATGTCTTCATATTTATATTTCTCCCTGATAACTGTTTGATGTTATATTTCCCATAAGCTATAATTTCTGATTAGCTGTCTATTGTTATTTCCACTTGCTCTTTACAATCTAATCTAATTACATATGCTTGAACCGTTTCCATTGGCCTGGTTTGCTCTTTACAATCAAAATACCCTTGTTGCATTTATACCTGCTATATGTCTTTTATCTTTTGTTCCCTTGGATATGATGTAATCAAATAAAGGATTAGGTATATCGAAAGAGCATTCTAATTTTAATAGATTGGTACCTATAAATACTGCTATTATAAATATTTTAGAAATCTATATATCCATACTTATTAGATGTATGAATCATTGAGCAACAATGTACTTAAAGCCTTAGTCCCTCCAATATGGGGTTGTACATGAACTAAAATAGATAAATGTGATAGATAAACGCTAATAAAAAATATACTTTATTCGGTTGTATCTTTAATTAAGAAAATCAATTCTAATGATTATCTATATTTATATTCTTTTAGTCCATTCATTCCTATCTGTTACCATATGCTCTTACGAATCCCAATTTTTCATGTCATTCTTCAGTCTTCCACTCTTGTTATTCTCGTCATCTTACACTTACATCTTCGTTTTATAAGCTCCTCAAAATTCCAATCTTTCACTTTTCTAAGTGGTTAATTTTTTGGTCTTTTTTGTAGTACATGATCAAACGAACATAAACAACTTTCTCTTATTTGTCTTCAATATGAGCGGTGGGAAATATATCCTATAGATTGAGGGTGTGTTTGGTATGAAAAGTGAAAATGTAATAGAAAGGGAATGTGTTAAAAGGAGTAATGCTTTGTTTGGGAACGATGATTTCATTTGGAAATTTGGAATTGGCTCAAATTTATTGTTTGGCAAATCAAAAATTTTCAAATTGGATTTGGATCAAATTCCACCATCGTTTTTAAAGTAGTTAAAGTTGAGAATTTAAGAATGACTACCCAAACCTTGTCATTCTCAAATTCTTTAATTATGATTTTATAATTTAAATCCATAATTTGAAATTAAATACCTGTTCCTAAGCACTACATAAGGGAATTGATAAGTGTTATTATTATTCATTGTTTGGTACAGGGAGAGGGAAGGGAATAGAAAAAATGGGGTATAGTACATCATCATAGTCCTTTTACTCAAATCCCGCTGCAACTTTCTCAAACATCTTACCTTCATCACCACCATCAACCACCACAAAACAACCCTCTGACCACCGCATCAAATACATTACAACAAATTAAATCAAATACTTCTCTTCTCTTTTATCTGTTGCAAAACAAACGTTTTCCTTTTCTTCCCCAAAATTTCCTCTGAATTTGCAACAACAAATAAATCTAACATTCACTCTTCCATTTGTTTGATTCTAGTTGTAGCTATATATTTTGATTGTAATTTTTGAGAGAGTATAATATCAAGAAAATAAAATGCCTCAATTAAAGGGCCAACTCTTCAATTGATGTAACGAAGATGAGAATTGGAAGGTTGAGGTGGATTTCACTGCTATAGCAATAGAGAAATTTGGTGGTTGAAATAGAAAGCAGAAATAAAAGGGTTTTGGTTGAAATAAAAAAGAAAATGGTTGAAAGAGGAGAGAGAAAATTGCGTGGTTAAGCTAAAGCATTGCTGCTGGTAGAGGAAGTAATTGGTAATGCTAACTACCCTTTAATGAATACTGTTACTAAGCTGAGCAGTAATTGATTCAGTTTTCTAAATCCGTTTCTCAAAATAATATCTAGCATACCAAACACCCCCTGAATTAAAATAAGTGAATCCCTACCCTCTTAAAATTTTTATTACTATGGTTAATAAAATTTTTATCCCATCCATTCTTGATAAGAACGTATATTCCTAAAAAGCAGATAGTTGGTCACCTAATTAAGGCTTTTCATGGGTACTAAGATGGTTAACTAACAGTTTCAAAAAGGGAGGTACATCTTTTGTCCAGTTATAGTGAAATCTAATTGTATGCTGCGATATTGTATGCATTACACAATTTACACCCGCCCCCTGTCTCCACCTTTCGGGGTTTTATATGATGTCCCAACTATAGGCTAAGAGTATTGGTAAAGTTGAAATGCTTAACAGTGTCATTGTTTGTGATCAGGATTCTACTGGTGTTCCAGTGTTGATGAAATGCATAATAGTGTCATTGTATACATTACGTAACAGATTCATAAGATATTGTTCTCTCATTTGTTTGAATTAGGTTTACCTAATTTGTCAGAATAGGGATCAGGCTGCAATAACCAGGTACCTTGGTCCATGTTACATGCAGTTTTTGCTTTACACTTACCTAAGATAGGCTTATATCCTTGTATCCTTATTAGTCATTAGATGAGGTCTATATCTTTCTCCTGCAGCTTGTTTATATTTTTACTTTTTTTATTCTTATTATGGTGCTATGGACAATTGTTGTATATTGCTTTAGAGTGGCATTTATGTCTTCCTCTCATGATTATCTCCTTCGTTAGTGGCCTTATGGTTGTGGAAAGTTGTTGCTCTCATCTCTTTTGATGTTGATATAGGAGAGAGGGCACAACTGAAGAAATAAAAACACCAAGGAGCTTAATTACAAGTGCGTGTTTATGACTAATGTGTCCATCCTGCTTATTTCTGTTGTCGATTCTTGATAAAGTTTAACCCAATTTAAAACTACGCATCCTGAATATTTCAACTTCTCAGTTCACTTGTTTGGGGTCTGTGCAGGATATACAAGTGGGAGCTGCTACTGCATTGACAATGTTGTGCCGAACTGCGGAACGTGCAGAACCTTACTTAGCTGGGAATGCAAGCTTCAGCCTCGGTGGTAAACAGGTAGCACTCTATTTGCTGAACATTATGGTTTTATCATATTGATTGTGCTGAACTTGTTGATATGTTAAAACAATGAGAATTGTATTGTACTTGTATCATTCATATTACTTTTTAGCAGAGTAGCAGACAGTCTGTATAAAAGTTTCTGATTAAGCTTTGGTATGCTTGTCTCTCAAGATGTATTGTAATGATGTAATCTAATAATTTGTTTTGCCTAAAGCATTTGAAAAGTACAAGTTGTGAGCTTTTTCAAACTTGATGTGTTTTGCCTCAGGTTATGCAATTGAGACATACTGTTGAAAGTATTATTGGTGAACAATCGGAGAGAAATGAACCTCTCTTTGTAGCTGCTGTTGAACTACTTACTTCTACAGCAAAACACCAGGTTTGTTGGCCCTTAGTACTTCTTCCAGTGGAACTTTACTGATGCAAGAGTGTATGTTGTTGACTATGGTTTAAGGGACATATGCGTAGATTTTTTTTTTATTAATGCTGATGACAAAACTTTTGCGTGATCTTGAACTAATTGCTGCTGTTCTCACCACTTTTGATTAATAAAGGACTCATTTGATTTTTTTTTTCTTTTTGTCGGTTAGGATTAAGGCTAGGTGATTGGCTTATTTATAAGCAATAATAATATTGCTTAGCTAAATGCCCCTATAATTACAGGGTTTCACCCTAATTTTTACTATATTCCCCTCTCACTATCTGGCTTCGTCTTATCACTTTCTTACACATCTCCACCATTTTCATCTTTCCTTCATCTTCCTGCTGGAGGTGGTGCACACACTAGCATAGCATCCGATGCAGCGGACTAGCATTTTGATTGTAATTATCAACAAGTAATGAGATATTGCCAGTAAATTCTTGAAACTAAATAAACTTGATCTTGTCAGAATTGATGATGAATTAAATGTCGCTGGAAAAAACAATAAGTCCTCCCTGGAAAAAACAATAAGCTACGAGCAATGAATCAACTGAAATTAACAAAAAACAATAAGTCACCTGGGGCTGTGGGAGACACGTGGAATATAAGTCTCCTCATGGGGAGGTGTATGGAAAATGAGTCCTCCCTAATCGACAGGCTACCCCCATGCAGGAGACATATTTCAGGCCTCTCCCTTTCTGGTGATTTCAATGTTATACAAAATGTTCTGGTTTATCCTGTTTGATCTTTGGCCTTTTTGGTTGTTTATCCTGGTTTATCTGTAAGCTAAGACACAGACACAACCATTTTCTGAGATGGCACCTTGATGCTCTGACTGAGGAATCTGAGGTGATTAAGAACCAAGAATGAAATCTGAGAGTAATCAAGGGGAATGTGCAGGCAAAATACTGTGTCTGTAGCAATGTTCTTTAGATCAGTTTTAATTGACTGTCCTATTTTCTGCAATGGGTTTTACCTTGTCCATATTAGGGTATGTGTTCTAAAAGAGTTTTGTGGGGAAATCCAAAAAAAATGGTCCATACTTTCAAAGAGCTTGAACTTTGAGTTTACATGTTCAGCGTTGTATATCTTGGATCGTATCTAGCTTCTTTAACACCGAAGTACGGAGTGAAGTACATGAACCTTTGTGTGTAGTCATTACGTAGTTTCAGTGGCATTTTCTGTGTAAAGTCTTTCCTATTGAATATTAGAATAACATTCAAAATTAGTCATGTCAAGTTTTTGAGTTTACTCTTTGTTTTATAATAAATCAGTTTGAACAATAGATTGATATGGTTTTACTATTTGTTTTGTGCAGCCTGCTTTTCTTGCTGCTATTTTTTCTGGTGATGAGGTAACAGCTAATTGTTCAGGGAATAATGGTAATTCAAATGGAAAAGGAAGTGATTCTACTTACCAGGCTTTAAAGTCTGACAATGCAAAGCCTCTAGTGGATACGCTTGTGATTTATGTTGAAAGATCTGATGTGCTTGTTAAGAGGTACCGTGTAAATTTGTGTTTCATTATCCCAGTGATGTTTGTTGAACTCGTGATGTCAGTCCATGTGTATTATCAATTTTATCTGTGCTCTATAAGCCCCTCATGATGCACGATGATTTTTGTGTAATCTTTTTTCGTACTTTTATCTTTGCATTCAGGAATGCAAGAGTTCTTTTGAGTGTACTGAATCTTATGAAAGCACTGTGGCAAGGAGCTGCTCAGTACATTGATATTCTGGAGGCCGTTAGAAAATCTAAGCAGTTCTGGAAGCAATTGTCTGAATGTGTCTTGCTTGTCTGCCGTGAAGAACCCCCCATACCCACATCTCTCTCTGAAAATTTGGCACACAAGTTTGCATCTGAGTATCAATGTCAGTCTGTTGCATTAGAAATAATGGCCTTAGAAACTTTCCTGCAAAAGAAGTTAATACATGCGGAGTCACTGGTGAGACAAGCTGATCAATCGTTCAAAGGGGAAGATAGTAGTCTTAGTACCAATGCACAAGTATCTTTAAAGTCAGATCAGCTTGAAAATATCCTATTATCTTGGTCTGATAGCTCCTCATTGAGCATCCTTCTAAAGTCTTCTGCAGCTTGCATGTATGATACTGATATTTATTTTCATGCAGAGGTTAGTATTTTGTAGCTTGTGACATTGTTAGCTTTCTGTTGAAACTTCTTTTACCCGTTATTTTGTGATAATATGCTGCCCAAGCATACAACCCTATGCACTCTTTTCTTCTTATAGCTTATTTTTCATCTTTTACAAAAGATATTTTATAAGAAATTGGTTCACATAGCATTTGTTGTGTGCCTTTTCATATTTTATTAACAAAATGCAATATTACCCAATTAGTTTTAGACAAGCTCCGCCCTACAATGGATAAGGAAGGAGGTTTATGCTATGCTCATTCAGTTCAAACTTATTTATCACATATGAACTGGACTATAGTCTTTATTGAGTAAGTCTTGTTATGTCTTAATTACATTGAAAACATTGTATTCAATAAGATGTTCCTTGTTCAATGATTAGCTTCTTCCTCTTTGCTAATTCTAGGTTCCAAGATCTAGTTGAATGAGGTTGATGTCATACCTTAATTTCTTTCTCTTGAACTACATCTTACAGGCTGCTCTTAGTTTGCTTGCTTCACACATTATTCAGAAGGTCGCCATGGGTGATTTTGGCTGCTTGTCTTTACCTATTGTAGAAGAAGTCACCAAATTGTCTACAAAGGTCAATTCTTTTCCATATGCAGAACTTTCAATATTGTAGATGTGTATCTAATATTTTCTCATCCCCTTGGTTTTATTATATTATCTAGGAATTGTTAGTAACCTTACTTTTCTTCTAATTTTATCCTCAAAGAACTGAAAATTCTATTGCAGTCATCTGCGTTTTGTGTGAGTTGCTTTTTGCTCCGCATTCGTTGACAACTTGACACATTGTCAAAGATGTATGCTAAGTTCTTGAATATGATATAATTAACACTCTTTGTAATAGTCCCTATATTATTGGGATTAATGCTAATGCTTTGGCATTGTTGTTTCTAGTTGTATGCAAATTTTTTAATTTGATTTCATATTATCTGATTATAACAAAGGAATAATTCTATTGAAATACAAGATATAAGTCCATACATTCCGTTTAATAAAATGTTCTGCTTATCACATATAATACTTTTCTAATAATAATACTTTTGCTTGATATCAGGTGTAGTACAATAGTTTTCTCAAATTAATAGTACTCTTGATTTTTTTTTTTTATTAAATACGATACTTTCTGTTCACTGCATGTGCATGGCATCCTCCCAGAACATCTTTATAATCAGATCAATTGATTTGATATGCCAAATCGCACCAACTTTAGAATCTGATTGTGAGTGAGTGTATCAGTTTATGTTCATACTGACACAGTTCATATACCTTTCGCTTTTGAACATGGCCATCTAATCATTATTATGGTTACATTCTGCAGTTACTGAATCTTCCTGCCTTTTCTGAATTGAGTACCCAATATACACAGCATGGTTACAGGTAATATAAGTTCTGTTGAATGGAGAAGGGATTTTATATGTGATTTTAGTTGATTATCGTTCTATTTTCCAAAGCATTAATTCTGGAGGTTATAATTTATCCGGAGGATGGGAACAAGTGCTAGTTCTTTTGTTTGTGGGAAGAATTTTGACCATCGTGATATTTTTGTTTCCTGATGTAGTTGTATTGTGTTGTATGTGAATATCTGCCTAACAACTAAGTGGCTGCAGCTATAAACCTGCGACCTGATTGCAATTATTATCTTTCGCTATTTGATGCATATCCTGTAGTTCTGACTTATAGCTTTGTGCAAAGCTTACTGTGTGTCTTATTCAAAACATTTTAGCTTACCAACTCCGTGTATCCATATTATTTGCATCTTTTTCTTTGACTTGTTTGTGCACAATTTACACTGTCATAATGCTATAATTTTCATTGTGTTTAGTGAAAGAATACATACAAAGAACTTGATACTCGAGGATCTGTATTATCATCTTCATGGCGAGCTGGAAGGACGTAACATTGAACATGGCCCATTTAAAGAGCTTTCCCAGTTCTTAACCGACTCAAATCTTTTCCAAACTTATAAGTCTGTTCCCGACTTCTCCACTGGAGCCAAAAATGTGAACTTTTTTGATTTATTGCGCCTAAAACATGACATTGGCTTTGATATTTGGGATTACTCGGAGTGGAAAGCGTCAAAAAAGATGGTGGAGACTGTGTTGCTTCACCTGCAATATGCCAACTCTATGCTGTTGATTATTGGTTCAAGACTTCCATCACTGAGAGCTCTGATAACTATTTTAACTCTCAATATGGGGGATGTAAGTTTCTAGCTTCTTTTTTTTTTTTTTTTTTGTATTTGTCATCTGAAATATGAAGTTTGTGCTTTATATCTTTATATGCATACTAATAAGCAAATTTTTATTATAGATCTCTATTCTCTAGGGTAGCTC